>NC_073746.1:114342653-114642891 GCF_029784135.1 Toxorhynchites rutilus septentrionalis
GTGGAACGAGGGTTCCCCATCGGACGCACTGTCGTATTGCGTTACATCAAGATCCTCATCGGCTAACGAATCTTCCGACCCTGCAGAAGGTGCAAGTGGAAATGTAATCACTCCTTCTGATGTCACAGTCTTCTGTTTGACAACACTCTCAACATTAAAATGTTCTTGCATCCCTGCTGATTGTAATTCTTTTCGTTTCCAAGTTTACGAATCGATAGGCTTTCTGCCCCTCAGCGTAACCGACAAACACTAGTTTTTGAGCCTTTCTATTTAGCTTCTGACGTTTCTCTTTTGGGATATGAACGAAAGCTTCCGAACCAAACACGCGTAGATGCCCATACTTTTTGTACCAAAGTTCGTATGGCGTAGATATTACCGACGACGAAGGCAAATGATTCCGCAAGTACGTTGCAGTACTAATCGCTTCACCCCAGAATAGCTTTTCTAGCCCTGAGTCTGCTAACATGCACCGTGTCATTTCAACTAAATAACGGTTTTTCCGTTTGGCAACCCCGTTTTGTTGTGGGGAATATGGAGCCGTACGCTGATGCACTATTCCACAATCAACGAAAAACTTCCGCAAACTTTCACTGGAGTACTCACCACCTCCATCCGATCTAATGATGGTGGGGTAGCGCCCAAACTGGGTTTTCACCAAGTTATGATACTCCCGAATGCGCACTTCTGCCTCAGTTTTCCTCTGCAGCAAATAAACGATGGTATAGTGACTGTAATCGTCCACCATTGTCATGAAAAAACGAAACCCCCTCGCCGTTGACTCTTCCATTGGTCCACATAGATCAGTATGTACCAAATCACCGACTGCTGTCGTCTCTGAATCCGACACTTTCGAAAAAGGCTCACGAGTTTGCTTACCTTCACAACACGGGCCGCAAATTGATTCCAAATCACACTGATTCAGCTTCAAGCCGTGTCCCAAATTTTCACGTACTATCTTCATTACAGCTTGCGTGTCACGATGACCAATCGAATAATACTGCAAATCCCAAATCTGTAATTTTGCTAATCGATAGCAGATTCGCTTGAAGAGAAGGCACATGCCACACATTGTCCAACATCACATGCATTCGACCACCATTGCCGTTCACAGCCACAAGTTTACTACTACCAACACCAGCTGATTTGATGCATTTGCCGTCGGCCAAAGAGATTGTTGATTGCTTCGATTTGTCTAGTTTTTCAAGAAATGATAAATCGTTTGTCATGTGAGAAGTAGCACCGGAGTCAAAATACCAAAAACCGGCTTCTTCAGCTCTTCCAAAAAACAAACACAGATCCATGCTATCTTCCAATTCGACATCGACGTTAGCTTTTTCACTAGCTTTCTTCTCTTTTCTATCGGCCGCCAATTTCTGCAATCTCGCCGGAAATGACCAACGTTCTTACAATAGTGACATTGCTTGTCCTTCTTCTTGTCACTTTTCTTTTCAAAGTTATTTCTGAACTTTTCACTTGTTCCACAAGACACCCGAACTTTTTCTTCTTCACTGATTTCTTGCACTCGCCGCCGACCTTCATCCAGCAGTTTCCCCTTCACAAAATCAACCGTGAGATCTGCATCCGGCCGGCTCTCTAATGCTACGATCAACACATCATACAATTTAGGAAGACTCGACAACATTAAAGCTACAAATGAGGGATCTTTCATCTCCTCGCCAAGTGCAATTAATCGAAGTCGTAATGACGTGAGCTGGTTCAGGTGTTCTCCTATATTACCACCCTCCGGCATTCGAGTAGCAAACATCTGCCGCATAACGTGGATTTTGCTAGAAAGAGATGACCGCTCGTGATAGCCTTTCAGAGCATCCCACATCTCCTTCGACGTAGTCGTTTGCATAACATGAATCAACTGACTGTCTTCCAGTGACAAACCGATCAACGCCCTTGCCTTCTCGTCATGAGCGAGCCACAAGCACTAGGTTCCTCCGATTTCGTTTCAGACACAACAGCCAGCACCTTTTCACGCGATAGCAAAAGCTGCATTTTAAATTTCCATATCGTATAGTTCAGATCACTCAACCTTTCAATGGAAAAATTTGATTGCGCCATTTTCACTATCAAAATTTTCAAAGTCAATATCCACTTCTTCTTGCGACAACGAACTGCAAAACTTAACACTTTCCGCAATTTCCTGAGCCCATAACCTCTGGGACAGAGATTATCAGTGGAAAATAAAAGCCCGAGTTTAATTCACGCAAGAAAAAGAAATTAATATTTATTCACACAACGTTTGTAACACTCCGATAGTTTGAAAAAGAATGAAAGACAAAATGGCGCACACAACACTTGAGCTAATTGCGTTGTTGCCGTTATCCCGAAATACCTCATATGACAGCGGCAAAGTTTCTATGTGAGGTGGCACAGTTGTTGCACTCATAACAAGATGGACACAGCGACACTTGTCGAGGCCGAATTCCATGCAGATGTCCCTGCTTATTTCTTCGACAACTCGGATAGCTCGGACCTAGACGCTGACGTGAATCAGCGTAGACCTTGAGATCGTCCATGTAAAAGGTATGGGTCACTTCTTCGTGGGCGCCGTCGCCATACCTTATTTTATAGCCATGACCGTTTCTATTGAGCGTCCTACTGAGGGGGTTCAGTGCCAGACAAAACCAAAGCGGGCTGAAAGAGTCACCTCGGAAAATCCCCCTCTTTATCTGCAGCGTTCTAGACTGCCACACATTTTCCCCATCACTAAGATGCAGAGATGTGCTCCACTGCCTCATCGCATGCTGCAGGAACCTAACGACGACGGGATCAATTTTGTAGAGCTCCAATACCCGGACGAGAAACGAGTGTGGTATGGAGCCATTACCTTCCTGTAATCGATATAGGCCATGCTTAGGTTCCGCTGGTTATAAACCGCCTGGCCGACTATGGCTGCGTCGATGATGGTCTGGTCTTTGCAGCCATGCGTATTTTTTCTACATCCTTTCTGCTCTTCTGCGATGATGTGGTGTTGTTCGCAGTGGGCAGAAACTTTGGCGGTTATGATGCTGCTTAATATCTTGTACAAACTCGATAGGCACGTTATCGGTCTGTATTTTGATGGGTTCAATGTGTTGCTGTCTTTCGGGAGGAGGAATGTGACGGTTGTGGAGGTTGTGTGGGTCACGTAGCACCTTGTTGAAGCACTCAGCTATCTTTTGATGTGCGACGGTCAGCTTCTTGTGCCAGAAGTTCTGAACACCATCGGGGCCCGGTGCTGCCCAGTTCCTCAGGTACCGCGAGGCTTCGCGGACATCGTTTTCTTCGACGATGATAGCTGGCATCTATCCAATTTCACCACAACT
Organism: Toxorhynchites rutilus septentrionalis; assembly: GCF_029784135.1. Lineage (NCBI taxonomy): Eukaryota > Metazoa > Arthropoda > Insecta > Diptera > Culicidae > Toxorhynchites > Toxorhynchites rutilus. Next base: position 114,345,971 of record NC_073746.1, read on the forward strand.
CTCCTCCTCTCGTCTTTAACCACTTAACTTTTTTTTTATCTTTATTAAGTGACTTTCAACTCATTTGGCTGGTTCGTCACTTTTTACTTCCATTTTTGGAAGAATGTCGGAAGTGAGAATTGAACTCGTGACCTTTAGCGTGAGAGGCATGGATGTTACCACTACGCCAGATCGCCTCCTCAAAAACGGTTTCATTTAAAAACTTTTATTTTGCAAATTTATGTTTATTTTTAAAAGTATATTTAATGTAACTTTTAAGGTTATGGATTCGTAATCTTTTTTTATTATGTTTGTTTATTATAGTTACAAAAAAACAACACTCGATTATTCGAATGACTCGATTATTGAAAAATGTTCCAACGATTAATTAAAAATTGATTAAATGAAAAAATAGACATCTCAACCCAAGCGGAGTTGGGTGAAAACATCATTTTACTACAAATTTGCAGCAGGTAGAGGATAAAAGAAAAATTCTGCTAGAAAATAAATTTTCAAATCTTATTCGATGGAAAATGGAAAATGATAGAGAATCAATGACAAAAGTTTATTCGGAACTCACCTTCACATCCCTCGCAGTACTTCCGGGGCGGAGGTATCTTCCGCTCCTTTTCGTCCCCCAACGGGTGCTTCAGCGATTCCGGCGGACTATCCGAGCCCTGCTTCGGGCAATCTTCGGTTTCGTGCTGGTCGAACTCGTCGCAGATATCGCAGAACATCCGGGGCACTGGCTTGCGTTTGCTGAACTCGAAGCTGCTATTGTGGCTGTCGATTAAATTTCATGTTTATTGAAAAGATACAGCGATTCAAAACCGAATTACCTAATCCCATCGATGCTAGTCTGTTCCATGGCCTGAATTCGTAGCTTGAGCTTATCGTTTTTCCTCTGCATATCAACGATGATCGACTTGAGGAAATCGATTTGTGAGGGATCATTTTCGTCGTTCGACGAAAGGTAGCCTGCGGCTACCGGGAGAATCGATGCCGGAGTCGTCCCGGAAGCCACTTCCTGGGAGAGTTTCTTAATCTCACCTTCCTTCGTCGCAAGCTGCGCCCTTAGCAATTCAGTCTCTCTCTGCAGCTTTCGGTTTTCTATCTGCATCTCAGTTTCACGCAGTTGCAGCTCCTGCTTCTCGTACTCCAGCTGCTGGTGACGTTTCCCAGTGGATCGCACAGATTCCTCAGTCCGCCTGGATTCCGTCATCAGCGTTTCGTATCGGTTAGTGGTGTCCGCTAGCAGGGCTTGCAGTTCGACGATTTCCTGCTGCTTCATCTTTTCCAGTTCCAACAGCTTCTGGTTCAATTCGTGCATTATTTGAGAACTTTTAGTCTCTGATGTTTTCTTACGGTTTAGCTGTTCCTCCAACTGTTCGCTTTGGGCGGACAGTTTTGTTTCCAGCTCAGCGATTGTTCGATTCCGGTCTTTCAAGGTCTCATTTTGTTCCTTCGCGGCGGATGCGGACTTCTCCAGCTGCGCCTTGAGATTGGCGATCTCTGTAGCGCCTTTTTGTCCTTCCTCATTCGTCGCAGTAAGGCACATCTCCAATGATTGTAGTTTAGCTGTCAACTGGTCGGTTGTAGTCGTCTTCTGCGATAATGCTTCACGAAGTTGTTGCAATTCGGTATCCCGTTGCTCGAGAGCTGATCGTTGTTCTTGGATAGTTTTTTGCTGATTTTCTCGCTCAGCATTCTGTTTCTGTATATCATCTTCTTGTTGACCGATCAGCTGTGTTTTGGAATTGATTTCCGCCTGAAGTTCTTCGGTTAATTTCACCAACGGAGTTAGTTTCTCAAGTTTTGTGCTCATTTCTTGTATTGTTGTCTCCTTTTCGCTAACAGCGCTTTCCAGACGATTCTTTTCCTGTTCGAGGAGAGATTTAAGCGATTGAATCTCTTCGGATAGCTTGATCGATTCTTGAGCCTTGGAATTGAGTTGGGATACATAGTTCAGGTTTTGACCTTCAGTAGTCTCAACTTGTATTTTTAGTTGTTCTAGCTGTTCTTTAAGAATTTCTTCCCGGTTCACCAAATCCACTTGCTCTTCCTCCATTTCTTGATATTTTTCCTTAAGATCGTTCCACGCAGTGGATAGATGTTGGTGTTCGGATTCAACGCTGCTCTTCTTATTGGTCAGTTCTTGAATTTGAGATAGATATCCCTCCAGTTGCTTGAGAAGCTCCGAGTGAGTTTCCACATTCTGTTCCAGCTTGCGGCATGATTCTATGCACTCTGCCTGTTTGGTGTTGAATTCGTCCTGTACGGTTTTCAGTTCCTGTTCAAGCTCAGAGATCCTGTTATTTTTGGCATCGAGTAGGGCTGAAGCACCATGACCTTGCTCTTCGTTCAAGCGTTTAAGATCGGAGATTTCTTTACGTAAATCAGTCTTAACCTTCTGTAGGTTCTCGATTTGATCCATCAAAGATTTCTGCGTTTCGTTTTGTTGCTCCCATCGATGTCCCGCTTCCTGCTTTTCTTTTTCATAGTTCTCCTTCGTCCGCTGTAATTCCGCTGTCATTTTTTCAAGAGTTTCCCGCAATTGGTCGGCAGTCGATGTCATTTCTCGCTTCTCAGTATCGTATTCTGTCAATTTAATCTCCGCTTCACTCATCATCCGATTCCGTTCTTCCTCGAAGCTTGCCTTCAAGCCAGCAATTTCTCGCACCAGATTATCCTTCTCAACCTCGGATGTTTCCTTGATCTTCGCGAGTTCCACGTTCAGCTCATTCTCCCGGTCGATCTTCTGGCTAGATATTTGCTGCATCTCGCCCCTCAAGCGCTCAATCTGTTCATTCAGGTTGGAATTGGTCTGACTTGCCTCGTCCAACCGTCGTTCCATGTCAATTTTGGTAGCATCGAAAGCATCCTGCAGCTCTTCCAGTGCCTTCTGCTTCAAGCTGAGTTCTTCCACGGTTCGGGCCAGCTCGGAGTTGGAGTCCAATGTGGACGAGCGAAGGGTGTGAATTTCTTTCTCCAGATCCGTCTTCTGCTGCTGAATTTGGGTGGACTTCTGCTCCAACGCTTCCATTTTCCGCTTGAGGTCCGCATGTTCGATTTCCAGCTTACCGAAAGATTCCTGGAGGTCGGAAAGTCTTTTTTCGCCAGTTTCGATTTTTGTGTTACCTTCGGACAAGCTTTGGTGTAATTTGGCCAGGTTCTCGGTTTTGGAAGAAACGTCCACTTCCAAAGTGTTGATTTGTTTGTGCAATTCTTGGATTTCGGAGTTTTTCCCGGTAAGTTCGTCGGTGACATTCTTCTGGGTTAGCTTTATGCTATCCAACTCTGCCACGAGTTCGATTCTTTGATGCGTCAACTTTTCTACCGATGCTTCCAATTCGCAGATGACCGATTCCTTGGCTTTCGTTTCCTTTTCTAGGGTTTCATTGGCCTTTCGTAGATCGACCTCATGTTGTGCCTGGGCATTTTTCAGCCGTTCTTCCAGTAGCGCTACAGCACTATTCGATTCTTTTCTCACTTTCTCCAACTCTTCAGCCAATTGTGCCTTCTCTGCGCTGATCTTCACCAGGGCACCATCTCTGTCAGTGAAACTATTCCGCATATCATCGAGTTCCCGCGTTAGAGTCGATTTGGCCACGTTGAGTTCCTTCAGTTCGCTTTGGAGGGCACTGACTAGCGTTTCGCTTTCCTCCTGCAGCTTTTCTTTGGCAAGTAGTTCAGTCTCAAAGTTGGTTACTTTTTTGAGCAGATCATCGTTCGATTTCTTCAAAAAGTCCACACTAGCTTGATGTTCGATCTGACGGCTTTCCCGGTCTTTTTCGGCTTCCTCAAGCTTCTGGCTGAGATTAGCGACAGCTGCTTCAAGATTTGAGATTTGGTACTGTTTCAAGTCAACTTCCTGTTGTCGCTGTTCCAATTCACTTTCTTTGGCACAGAGAAGAGCCAGCTGTTGTTCGTTTCCATCTGAGCTGGCTTTGAGCTGTTCTTGGATTTCACCGAGAAGCAAGTCTCTTTCTGCGATTAGTTTATCTTTGCTTTTCAGAGACTCTTCAAACGACTGCTGAGTCTTCTTCAGCTCTTTAACGCTTTCTTCGTGTTTTGCCAGCTGTTCCTCAGTGCTAACAAGTTTCGCATTTAGGTCGCTAACCTTCTTACTCATCTCTGCGTAAACCAACTCAGAACTTACTTTTTGCGCTTCCAAATCTTGCAGTTCTTTTTTCAACCTACTGATCTGACCATCTTTTTCCTCCAGTACAGATTTAAGCCCACTCTCGCCTTCCAACAATTTCACATCACGCTGTCGGATATCGCCAAGCAGCGTTTCGACTTCAGCCGTCAGCTTCTCCACGAGTTTATCCCTCTCCGCTTCCAAAGCTTCTTTGCTTCGCAAATCATTCTGCAGCTGGGAAACCTCCTCATCCCGTTGGCCCTCGGCATTCCTCAGATCCAGATACTGTTTCTCCATCTCGGCATCCTTCGCGGTCAGCTCCACTCCCAACAGATCGAGCTGGTCCTGTAGGTAGGCAATTTTCTCCTTGAGACACTGCTCGCTAATGTGATAGCTGGACACCTTGATGTCGATATCCTTCTCCGAGTCGGCCAACCGCTCGTGAAGCTTTTTGATCTCATCCTCGAGCGATTGTTTGAGCTCGCCGGCAAGCTGCAACCTCTGGTCCCGCTGGACCAGTTCCGCCTTGAGCTTGTCGATCTCAAGGTTCAGTTCCGCGCTGCCAACTGATCGAATGTATGTTTAAATATGATTACCATGCAAAAACCCTGATGACATACTCTTACCTTGCTTTTGTATTGGAAGATCGGGCTCTGTTTGTACCAACGGTTTGATAACGCCCACCTGCTTTTCGAGCTCCGCAATGCGCTCCTTGTAGATTTGTGTTTGCGCCTTTCGGTAAATGGAGAATAGGATTAAAACATGCCTTGGTTGGTTGTTGAAAGTTTAAATTAACTAGGGTAGAGTACAAACATGACATGACATGCAACATGCCTACACTTCTGTTACGGGATACAAACGTCACATTTCATGCCTTGCGTGGTATTTTTGACGGTTACTTGGATCGGCTAGTAATATTGGAACAACAGCCTGTGAGAAGGTTCGGTATTTGATCTTTAGAATCTTTAGATCTTTTAGATTTAGATTTTTAAATTTGGTCGACTTAAACTTGACGCATTTCTTCGAAGTATCTGAAAACCCTGAACAACCTTCATTTTGTAGGCGTGAGCACGCAGGATGATGTCTCCATTTTGTTTTTGACATTCGATATTCAGTTTTCAAAACGGCGTCCAAGCGAGAGAGGCAAAGCATTGAAATTTCGCGCAAATCTAAAGTACTTGCACGTCAAGTTACCGAAATCGTCCATAAGTGATCAAATAAACTGCCACCAAGGAAACACGAGTGTTCGGGCAACATTTGTCGACAGACAGGAAGCAACGCTATTTTTCCGTGGTGTAACATCCTGTTATTACGAAACAAAGGCCATAGAGTGGTATGCCGTAAATAGCGCGAAGATGGTACCCAAGGACAGGAATCCTCCCAACAAGCCAGAGTACCGCCCAATCGAGGAATATTGGGCCAGCGTCAAGCGGAACATGAAGAAGATCCAAAAAATTCTTGGTAACGAGAAGCAGTTTGACGCAAGTTGGCGACCAAAGTGGATACAAAATATGATGGCATGGGCTAAACCAGGGTTTCTCAAAGTAGATATCGATCCCTTGGGGTCGATCTCGATTTCCCAGGGGTCGACACAACCGAAAACTGTTTTGGGGGTCGGCGAGGTCTAAAATTCGACCCCTATTAAATAAAACATGTTCTCATTTGAAACTTTCAAGATACTGTCTAAGTTGTTTCACGTGAATCAACTTGTTTTAAGAATGACTAATATTTTAGTAGAATATATTAGGTTGGTCAAAAAGTAATCCATTGCTTTTGCGTAAAATTCAAAACTTTATTTTAGATATTTAGGATTGTCCGATTTGTGTCAAATATACACCGTTTTGTTTTATATTTTGTTGCTATTTTAAACGTAAAGGTAACGAAGAACCAAGACTTCTATGAGAGAGACATTCATAGAAGTATTAGTTCTTATTGACGAAAAACTCTAGTAGTCGATTTTTACAGTCTTCTCTTGATCTCAATTTTTATCAATCAGGAAATTTTGCCATGTGAGAAAAAGGTGGTAATTACTTATTGCCAGGTTTGGACTGGATGTATTGTTACTACCCAACCAACCTCCCGAAGTTTCTGGCGAGTAACTTCAGACATATGTGGCCTTGCGTTGTCCTGATGTAACAACACCTCTTCCGTTGGCCAATTTTGGCAGTTTCAGACCAATCGCTAGCTTCAAACAGTCCAGTTGTTGATAGTAGAGATCTAAATGTAGTATTGGCCATACGGAAGTAACTCATACAAAAATGATTCTTCAAATTCCAGCAAATACACAGTAAAACTTTCCTGACCGTTAGTCCTGGTTTGGCCACCGTTCGAGCTGCTTCACCATGCTCTGACCATGATTGTTTTCGCACAATATTGTCGTATGTGAACCATTTTTCATCACCAGTCGTTTTAGAAATGAGTCGATTTCTGTAATATACACGGAAATAAAGATACTTAACGCGTTAATTATAATAATGTTTATTCTCTTCTTGTATAACGTTGCGTCTACAATTCGACTCCATTGACAACTGACAGAGTGGTCAGTCAACGGTTTTCTCTCTACGATTACATCATTACATCCCCAATCTAAGATTTTTATGATCTTCTTGAAGACATATTCGAAGGCAAATGTTAGAATTCGATGTCTGAAAGATAAATATTGTAGTTAATCATCTATCTCTTAAACATTTTACTTCTCCAATCTCTAAGCCTCCAAAACCCTCTATCAAAACCAAAGTATCAACTATGGAACGGGTATCCGCCTTCATTTGATCTAGATGACGCTTGATTATTCGGCCAGACATCGATAACTAAACTCCATCATTTCTTTCTCCGAAGATCTCACGTACCACAGCCGGAGTCCAAGCAGGGTTATTTGGATTCCTGTAATCTCTTACAATGACCTTATCACCGATTTTAAAAGTAGTTTTTTTTTTTTTTATCCCATCCGTTTATTAGGCTCATTTAGCAATTCAACTGTCACAGAGCCGAATTTATTCGTATACATTTTTTTATGTTAAGATAACTATTGTTGTATATCATTTAGGCTTAAGATTCCTATCCATCGATAAACATTTGTTTTTTTTTATGTATAACACAGTAGCTGTTTAGGCCTAAGAATATTCCAATTCTATCGATACACAACACATGCCGAGTATTCCATTTCTATCGATACACAACACATGCCGCCTTTTTTCGGCGTTAGAATATTCCTATTGTTCGAATGTTCACAGTTGGACTGTTCACAACGGGACTGCTGATATGAGGCTTCCATTGCTGTGTTAGAATTAGCACCAATTACCGATGCAGCAGATCGTAATGTGAGCGGTAAGGGACTGGGATTACCGACACATGATGATTGTTGCGTGGACGTAGTAGCTAGAATAACACACAAAGATGGTCAGTTGAGGGGCCCTGAGTTATTAGCTCATGATCGTTCGCTTAGTAGCGGACACGCAACCAATTAGGCTACGAAGACCCCCTTTTAAAAGTAGTTGTTCTAGTGCCTCGGAAATTTTTAATTTGGGATTGTTAACGATTGCAAATATTACGGGCAGCTAAAGACGCAGATGCTGTACTTTGAAGTTCCTTGTACGGATTGAGTAAGTCCAGTATCGTTCTAATATCTCGTCCTAGCATGGCTTTTGCTGGAGAGATTTGAGTCGTGCAATGTACTGACTTACGATATCCAATCAAAAAGTTTGCCACTATTCCCCGAACATCTTTCTCACCTACAGATAAAGTTTTTATCAACGCTTTCTTGAAGGTTTTGACGAAATTTTCTGCTTCTCCATTTGAAGCCGGGTGTCCGGGCCTAGTTAAAATTTGTTTGATACCGTTAGCCGCATGAAAAGTTTTAACAGATTCTGCTATAAATTGCGTGCCATTATCACTGACAAGCTCGTCGAATAACCCAAAGCGTGCTAACCGTTCGCACAGCCTCTGGAAAGTTCCAAGTTGGCTTATTGTGGAAATACGATTGCATTGAATTCCCGAACAGTAAGCCCATGGCCGAAAGGCGGTTGCGATGTTTAGAACGCCGTCTGGCATCCAAACCCGAGTTATACGATAAAGTTAGACATCAAATGCAGCAATATCAAGCTAAAGGATACGCACACAAAGCTGATCCTGAGGAGCTCAGAAACTTTGACCCTCGACGAACCTGATACCTGCCCTTAAACGTGGTCATGAACCCAAGGAAACCGAACAAGGTTGGTCTGGGATGCTGCGGCAAAAGTTCAAGGCCAATCATTGAACTCCGCTCTGTTGGCTGGTCCCGATTTGCTCGCACCGCTTCCTTCAGTTTTGTGTCCTTTTCGACAGTTCGAGGTGGCCATCAGTGCAGACATACTCGAGATGTCCCATCAGCTCTTTATTAGACCGGAAGACTAATCAGCGCAACTGTTTCTGTGGCGAGACGATCCCTCCAACCCGTATGAAGTCTTCGTTATGGACGTCGCAATATTCGGCGCTTCCTGTTCGCCGTCGGCAGCTCAGTTTGTGAAAAACCTATACGCTCAAGAGTTCTCTGATCAGTATCCACTAGCAGCAAAAGTGATAGTGGAGCATCATTATGTTGACGATTTTGTATACAGCACAAACACCGTTAATGAAGCAGTCGAACTAGCGCAGCAGGTGAAAGAAGTACATTCTAGAGCTGGATTCACCATACGCAACTGGTTGTCCAATTCCCCCGAAGTAATCTCACGGGTCGGGGTTCCAGGAATGGAGTTGTCCAAATGTTTCGAGGTAGCAAAAACGGCCACCCAAGAACGAGTTCTTGGTCTAGTTTGGAAGCCAGATTCTGATGTTTTTGTGTTCCAACGACTATTTAGAGAAGAGATCCGATCACTGCTAGGCGACACTGTTATTCCGACGAAAAGACAAACTCTAAGAGTCGTCATGAGTATATTCGACCCCTTGGGATTGGTAGCTGTAGTTGTAGTCCACGGTAAAATATTGCTACAAAACATCTGGCGGTGCAAGACGGATTGGGACCATTCCATATCAGCCGAATTACTCGATGCATGGAGACGATGGACTAAACTGTTGGAGCAACTCGAGCAGGTACAAATCCCCCGCTGTTATTTTCCTGGATATTCCGATAGAAGTTATCATTCCTTGGAGTTGCATATTTTTGTAGATGCAAGTGAGGAAGCGTACGCTGCCCTGGCTTATTTTCGCATCGTGGATAGCTCTGGAGTGCGCTGCTCGCTTGTCTCGGCGAAGACAAAATTGGCTCCCCTGAAACCGCTCTCAATCCCTAGATTAGAGTTGCAGGCGGCTGTTCTTGGTGCAAAACTGTTAAAATCGGTAGAAGACAATCATACACTACCAATAGTTCGCAGAGTGTTCTGGAGCGACTCTAGCACCGTACTTTCCTGGTTAAGGTCGGATCAACGAAAATATCGGCAGTACGTTGCATTTCGTGTGACGGAAATTCTCGAGCTTACGCAGGTGGACGAGTGGCGGTGGGTTCCTTCTCGCTGGAATGTATCCGACGAAGCAACCAAATGGGGCAAGGGTCCTAACATAAGTAGCAGCAGTCGTTGGTTTCGAAGTGGGAGCGATTAGTGCGTGCGATAGCGTATGTGTACAGGTTTATAGACAACTGTCGCCGTAAAATCGAGAATTACTCAACGGAACGATCTGGATGGTTGAACCAGAACGAGTTGCAGAAAGCGGAATGGACTATCTTCAAGCTCATTCAGCACGAAGCATACGGAGATGAGATTGTGACCCTTAATATAAACCAGCATCTTCCAGTGGACCAGCGGCTAAAGCTCGAGAAGACTAGTAAAATCGTTAAACTAACCCCTGTGTTGGACGACCAAGGTGTTTTGCGTATGGATAGTCGTATCACCAATGCACAGCAATTCTCCACAGATATCAAGTTCCCGATAATTCTTCCCAAAGGTCATTACGGGACACAGCTGCTCGTTGACTGGTATCATCGTCAAAGCAAGCACATCAACACGGAAACAGCGGTGAACGAGATGCGTCAGAAGTTCTATGTGTCAGAGATGCGTTCTGCGTTCAGGAAGGCTAAGAAAGTGTGTCAGTGGTGTAGGATCTACAAGGCGACTCCAGTGGTCCCAAGGATGGCTCCACTTCCTCCAGCAAGAACTGTCACCCATATCCGCCCATTCAGCTACGTTGGTGTGGATTATTTCGGACCTGTGTTGATCAGGCAAGGTCGCAGTGAGGTGAAGCGTTGGGTCGCCCTGTTCACCTGTCTGACGATTCGTGCCGTGCATCTAGAGGTAGAGGCGAGCATGTCAACGGAATCCTGCAAGATGGCTTTTCGACGGTTTATTGCGAGAAGGGGCGCTCCAGCTGCAATATACAGCGATCGGGGAACCAATTTCGTAGGTGCTAGCCGTGAACTGGAGCAAGAGCTACAGAAAATCGATCAGGGATTGGCAGCTACATTCACCAACGCGGAAACTCAGTGGTATTTCAATCCGCAATCTGCACCGCACATGGGGGGGGGGGGTCTTGGGAACGCATGGTTCGGTCTGTAAAGTGTGCGTTGGCTTCACTCTCCACCATTCGGAAGCCAAACGAGGAGACCTTCAACACTCTGCTGATCGAGGCCGAATCAATGGTGAACTCGAGACCACTCACCTACATGCCGATTGAGTCCGAGGGTCACGAGGCGTTGACTCCGAACTGCTTCCTGATGCTAAGCACCAGTGGAGTGAATCAACCTCCTAAGATGCTAGTCGACGAAAGGGTAATATTGAATTCGAACTGGAACTTGTATCAACAGCTATTGGACCAGTTCTGGTGTCGTTGGGTTCGTGAATACCTCCCAACAATCACAAAGCGATCCAAATGGTTTACTGACTGCAAACCGATCGAGTCTGGTGACCTAGTAGTTGTGGTAGAAGATGCAATGGATGGACCAGGGGTCGAGTGCTACGCGTATTTTCGGGTCGTGACGGGCGAGTACGAAGCGCAGAGGTGAAGACCGCTACAGGAGTGTTGCAAAGACCGGTAGCAAAGTTGGCGGTCCTGGAGGTTGGTGGTATAGCTAGAGAGCACTCTGAGCAATACGGGTCGGGGAATGTTACGAACGGTAACCGGTCAGCAAGTAATGGGAGGTGAATCCATCTACCTACGAGACTCCCTCGTGAGAAAACCGTTACACATCGTAGCGTCATGCTGTCATGCAAACTGTCAGATTGTACAACAATATTTATTTGTGAATACTCGCACTGAACTCGTTGTGGATTCCTAAACTCAATCTATTGTTTTTCCATCTGATATTTATTATTATTACATGCAATACGGAAAGTCACCGAGAAGACTAAAAATGTGAGAAACTATGAAATGCAATTATGAATTTATGTATAATAAAATTAATTTCAGCTTAAAGCTTACTGTAAACAATAACACGAGTTTGCTTTTAAGAGTCCGAATCGTGACCGTCTCCGTAACACATTCCATCAATTTATCCAACACAAATTCTGCTGAGCAATACTTTGTCGGCAATACTTTAGAGAGTGCGTCGATAAGGATTAAATAACTCCACCCATTCACCGGACCTGCGAAATCCACATGTATTCTACTCCATATCAAGGCGCCTCTATATATACCAGGTGAAACAATCATATGAAATGCACTTTCAGCCATATTGGAATTGCTGTCGGTATTGTTTACAAACAGCATCCGAACGCTGTCGGCGGCTCTCTACAAACTGCTACGATTCTTATTCGAACGATGCCTATGTTCGGATTTCGAGAATTTATGTGAAAAAGACGGGATGATTTTGTAGAATTTCATTCTCATTTCCACTACTCTCGCATGTGGAAATGCAAAAATGGCGTATCCTAGCAATAACAAAACAAACAACCCCCGCTCCACAAACCGTAATCCCCTTCTTTGATGATGATTGAAGTGATGATGTTGCTTCACCTGTTATACGCAGACGGTGGCCTCCAAGGTATTAGCTGTGCTTTCGGTGGAGACTGGTTGTGCAAAACGCCTGCCGAACAATTTTTCACCGTACTTTCAATGTCAAAGTCAACATTTGGCCACCTCACATTAGCTCTAGCAATGCTTTTAGATTTCCCGATTCCTAAATGCGATTTATGAATTTGCGTTAATACATTCTTCCTTAAAGATGCAAACGCGGATGAAGCAAACTCAATAACGGTTTATGATCCGTTCGAATGACAAACTTGTTACCCACCAAGTATAAAAAATATTTATTCAAACCGTACACTATTGCAAGGACCTCCCGGTCTATCACACTATAATTCACTTCTGACGCATAGAGTATTCTGGAAGCAAATGCTACTGGTCTTTCCACTCCGTTAATAGTCTGGCTGAGCACAGCCGAAACTCCCACATTTGATGCATCACACGTTAAAACCAATTCAGCCGTCGGATCAAAGTGAGCCAAGGTGATGTCACGACAAATTTCCAGCTTTACTTTCTTGAACGCATTTGTCTGTCCACTGGAATTTGACACCTTTCTTCAATAATTTATATATCGGGCTCATCAAAGTAGCTAAATTTTTCACGAATTTAGCGTAGTAGTTCACTAACCCTGCAAAAGCTCTGACTTCACTAACATTTTTTGGTTCGGGCGCATCTCGAATTGCTCTAATACGCTCGTCCGTTTTCCTTAATCCGTCTTTGTTAATAACATATCCAAAGAAGTTAACTTCACTCTTAAAAAATTGGCACTTCTCTTTGTTCAATTTTAAACCGGATTCTTCAATCACTTTAAATACCTGTTGAAGCCTTTCCAGATGTTCTCCATCTGAGTTTCCAGTGATAACAACATCATCCAGGAAATTTTGTACTCCCGGGATCCCACAAAGCAGTTTTTCAATTTCACGCAGAACGATACCAGATGCCGGTTTTACTCCGAAGGGCAAACGATTCATTTTGTACACTCCTTTTATGGTTGAAATTGCACACAGCTCTCTTTTGCTGACTCCGTTAACTCAAATTGATTGTACGCTTTTGACAAGTCCAGCTTTGAAAACTTTTTTCCTCCATTCAGCTTCGCGAAAATTTCCTCAGCTGTTGGTAAAGGATGCCTGACATCCTTGATATGTTTGTTGACAGTCACTTTATAATCCCCACCATTCGGTTTGAGGACAGGTACTATCAAAGGTTCACGTTTGAGTCGTTTCCTTGCCTAGTTTCCACGGCCTTCTAAAAGGGTTAATTTTTCAATTTTTACGTATTTCGTATGATTGAAAAAGTTTGGCTATAGGGGTCTGAGGTATCACTTCATTCTGGGAAAGGGGTCTTTTATCCGAAATAGTTTGAGAATCCCTGGGATAAACGAAAGACCCGGCAATTCATATGCGGTCAAACGGAAGCATTGCCTTTACTTTATTCTATACTAATTAGACTTCAAGAAGAATAATAATTCGATTTTTTTGATGAAAAATCAATCATTCTACACTCAATCTTGATTGGCTAAATTTTGACAGCAACACCTTTTGTAAGTGCCTTAATTTTAAAAAAGCAAAAAAAAACGCTTGTCAAAATTTTTGTATCAATAATTATTAATTGCACTTGATATTCACCGAATTTTATGTCTATTTAATTTGTTGAATTTCGTTGAGAAAATATTGTCAAATCACTTAATACTCCATTTTTTTCAGCGCTGCTAAAAATTTACGAAATTCATTTGCGATGCATTTTTATGTAGAAAACAGAAATTGTGGAGCGCCGGCAGCAAATTCTGTTTAAATTCGTTGAAAATGCAACAAGTTGATAAGTTTTCCATTGTAATCGTTCTACTTAGGATCTACTGTGTAAGCTAATGCAGGTTTTTCATTAAAATAAATGGTATCATAAAAATGATGAAAAAGTATATAAAAATGTTTTTTTCCGGCACAAGAAATATTGTTTTAATTTTTGTGTAACCAAATGCGCAATAACTGTGAGCTGTGAGCTGTCAGCAATGTGACAATCAGTGTTTTTGGGGTTAACTATATTGCCACTATTTTTTCCAACTTTTTCAATAGTTTATTTTGTATCAAAGGTTCACGTTTGAGTCGTTTCCTGTGTAATTTGCCAAGTTTCCACGGCCTTCTTAAAGGGTTAATTTTTCAATTTTTACGTATTTCGTATGATTGAAAAAGTTTGGCTATAGGGGTCTGAGGTATCACTTCATTCTGGGAAAGGGGTCTTTTATCCGAAATAGTTTGAGAATCCCTGGGATAAACGAAAGACCCGGCAATTCATATGCGGTCAAACGGAAGCATTGCCTTTACTTTATTCTATACTAATTAGACTTCAAGAAGAACAATAATTCGATTTTTTTGATGAAAAATCAATCATTCTACACTCAATCTTGATTGGCAAAATTTTGACAGCAACACCTATTGTAAGTGCCTTAATTTTAATAAAGCAAAAAAAACGCTTGTCAAAATTGTGGATTTTGCTTTCGTATGGATTCTATTTGTTTTTTGTTGTTTTTTTTGGCTTTGGACTATGGGGCGCTCTGTTTTTTTTCATATTTTTCCTTGAAAGCTGAGGATTTTTTACATAACGTATCCTAAAATCAGAGATGTGATTTTTGTCGTTTTAAGTTATGAATTTTAAAAGTGACACGATGGTTTAAAAAAACAAAATTTTCCCCCTTTTTCCAAAAACGCCTTTTTTGTTAAAAAATCATAACTTTTGAACAATTAAACCGATTTAGATGATCGACATATCAAATTGAAACAAATGATCTGGTATTCTTTAAAAAAAGGTTATATTTGGGAAACATGGATTTTTGTTTTAGTTATTATTGATTGTGTTAGTTTTTTATATTTTTTCTTGAGGATTTTTCACATAACATATCCAAGAATCAAAGATGTGTTTTCTTTCGTTTTTGAGTTATGATTGATCTGAAATTTGGAACACACATTCATCTCTGCAGTCATTATAAAACGTGTTTCATGATATTAAAAATCCACGATGGCGGCTGCTATAAAATGACGAATTACACATTTTCTCAAAACCCAATCAATATGGGTTTTCCCCAAACCCCATCAATATGGGTATCAAATGAAAGGGATTGATTAGTAGAACACAGTTATTTATGAAAAATGTAAATCCTAAATGACCGCCACTACAAAATGGCGGATTACATATTTTTTCATAACCTCATCAATATGAGTATCAAATGAAAAGACTTGACTAGTAGAACACAGTTATACATGAGAAATGAAAATCTAAAATGGCCGTCACCACAAAATGGCGATATTTATTTTTTTCCAAAACCCAATCATTATGGGTATCCAATGAAAAGGCTTGACTAGTAGAACACAGTTATTCATGAGGATCCAAAATCCAAAATGGCGGATTACATATTTTCTCGAAACCCTATTAATATGGGTGTCAAATGAATGAGATTGACTAGTAGAACACAGTTATTTATAAAAAAATGAAAATATAAAATGGACACCACCACAAAATGGCGAATTACATATTTTCTCAAAACAAACTCCATCAAAATGGGTATTTTCACATAACCCGGTCAAGTAAAGGGGCTTGACCAGTAGATCACAGCTATTTATGAAAAATTCGAATCGAAGATAGCCGCTGTAACAAAATAGCCAATTACTTTTTTAAACGGTTTCATTTAACTTGACCTGTTTGTATGTATGTTTGTCTGTTTGTAGAGTTCTCCCATATTTAAAAAAATAGAAATTCAATTCAATTACCTTTTTTTAATTTCTATATTCTTCGTGAGTGCGGAAAATATAGCAACGAAAATGGTCAAAAGAAACGATACAGAAATGTGAAAATTCGCGTTAGAAGAAGATTGAGAGTAGGCTTTTTTCCAATTTTTATTTAGTAAATAGCAAAGATCGATTCTCTGGTATATATTTAAACAGTGAGCGTTTAGAAAATCGATTCATCAAAATCTATCTTTTAAAACTGAAGATCGCCCAATCCTATTCTAGGAGCAAAGCTCCTCCAATATAGTTTCACAGAAATCTTCGAAAGGTGGGAAATGTCATTTTGATATGCTCGAATGATATGATTTAATTCGCTATTTTATAAACTACATATAAATACTATACGAGGTTTCGAAGGACATTCTATCTCTCAGCCATTGGAATATGTGAAAAAATCATCTTAGATCAATCAAAGCCAATCTTCTTTTGAAATACTGTTTTACAGAACCCAGTTTTCTTCCATTTTTTTTTTGGAAAATGTTATTGGCAACCTGTACACAGGGTTGTTAATAATATTTTGCGTGCTAACAATGAAGACGAATAGCAATTCATCATACGTCTCCATCGAGACTACGTCGAACGAAATACAGGTCGGACTCGATTATGTACAGATTCGATTATATACAATTTTGAACTCGATTATATACAGTTTGGAAAAAAATATTTTTTTTATATTTCAAATATGACTTATTACAAGAAGAAATGTAACCTTTCAGCGTTAAGGTGAAGTTTAAGTGTCTATTACATGTATGGGGTAAAAATCGTGATTTTTGAAGATTTTGCCTGAATTTCCATCAGATGATATTGATATTGCAGCCAAATTAAGAAAGGTAGAAGTTGGGCGTCAAAGAACAAATTGTAGATCGGTTATAGAACATCAATTTAATTGATAGAAACAATCTAGTTTAATATAACCCAAAAAGGGTTAAAATTAATAATAACACTTTAAAAATGATTAACTTTTAAGCTTTTCACTTCCAAAATGTTATTAAAATCCACTAATTTAGTTATTCCACTACTATATCCTGTACTTAATTTTCTCATCTTTCAAATGAAAGCATCAGAATCGTCATCCGTAGCGCACTTTTTAATGTAGAGCCAGTTTGAGGCAACAGAGTCCGAAACAAAAAAAAGTTCTATAACTCTGTCATTGTTTAAATTCGAACATATGCGAGATAATCTGAATAAATTTATTTTTTTCATGTAAGAAAGGTGTTTTCTAACTTTAAGGGAATGAATCAAAGATAAAATTCCTCTTTTATTTGTAAAAATCGAAAAATACATGCAAAAAAACAAATAAAAAAAATTTTTTTTTTGACTCGATTATATACAGGATTCGATTATATACAGTGAAAAGAAATCAAAAACTGTACAGATTCGAGTCCGCGCTGTATATTGAAAAAAATGTATCTTTGAAACGATTTCGAACACATCGGCTGTGGTTTTTTAATCGTTTGAACCAGTCTAGACAGGAAAGGACCAGTCTAATGACGAAATAATGAAAAATACGGGTGTATTTTTTTTTGGATGAATAACGATCTTAATATTTTTTTGTGGATTTGCTATATACTTGCTATATAAAAATCATTCGCGTTGCACACTAGTGCAGTGACACGAGAAAACAAATTGCAACGTATAGCCAACTTGTGTATTGTTCTCACGAGGGCAAGGATTAATTATGAGTTATGAATCTTTAGTTGATCCTAGCGAATAAAGCAAACCATCGGCCTTTTTCTGTTGGTGGCCTTGATAATAATTCTGATAAAAAGTTGTTTTTTTTTTCTAAAACTTCAATACATTGTAAAAAATATCCAACGTGATAAACAAGCGAATCGAATAAAATAATTTAATAGTTCAACGTCAACAACTGCTATCAAAAAAGTACCTGATTTACAGCATCTAGTCAATGGTTATCCCTTGAATTTGGCTCTCGTAGATTTATAAGAATGCATTTTATACTCGATTCGATACCAAAAGATCCGCAGAACGAAATTTTATCAAGTTTTTCTTGCTACACCGATTTTTACCAGAATAAAAAGCGAATCATTTCACAGGAAACATATCGGATCACAATGTACAATCGAGTGTAAACATTTCCTGAGAGCTCATGTGGGTTTGGGTTAGTATTGCATTGTACTCACTGATTGCACTAATCAGCTTATGCACAATATAATTAGTTTGCTGGAAGGAAAATTCCGTTTTGTTACTTCGGATGAATCTGTTGTTCCAATATTACTACCAATCCTTATCAGAAGAAGCTCACGCACAAAACAACAATGTTGAATGCAGACAGCCAATGATGAAATTCATACTAGGAAAAAGGAAGCGAGCCAATTAGCAATTCCTGCCTGTGGCCAATTCATTTTTCACAATCGATATCGAGTACGGTGCTTCCGTCATCGGGAAAACGGGTGGGTGAGCGAAGCAGGACGTCTGAGGAAAGAAGCATACAGCAGTAATAGCTCTAACAATACCTTGGCTGCTGCTGCTTTACAGTCTTGGCAATGCATTGTAAGGATGTGAGGATAGGTTTGTACGGTATCACACGACAGCGCGATATTGATCGTGAAAACAAAATAACAACTAATGTCAGACACAACAAATTTAGCAGGCAGAGTGTGTAGTTTTGTACAATACTCACTTGTAAGGAATTTTGAGTTTTTCCCTGTATTGAATTTTGATGCAATCGATGACGATGGAAAGATAAATAGATATAATGATATATACAAAAGAGATGCAAACAAATAGTCATCAAGGTAAACACAGTATCTACAATAACTATTGCCCTTATGGTGGAACAGTAGCTGTTTTTCATTTTGTATAAGCTGTATTTTGCCCGGACGATAGCATTCGTCCCACTGCTTGCTAACCCGGTTTAATAACGTAACAACGATCGGCAATAAAACCAGGGTGCCGCAAAAAACTTAAGGTGAAAAAAATAAGAACGCAACCCGGTCCGGTTGTAAAACCGACGGCTAATGTCCACCTGTTGGTGCTCGGTGCATGACTTGGCGTGTTCTGGTTACGCTCAATGGCGGCAGCTAATTGAAAAATACTCACACTCAGCTCGTCCCCGCAGAAAGTCACTTCGTCGACACTAAATTGCAGATCCTCGTTGCGACGCTTTTCCTCGCTCAGCTGCGCTTCCAACTTCGCAATTTTCTCCTTCAGCTGTGGAATGGTTTCATTTCAGGAAATGGAAAGAAGTAAAATGAAGTGAGAATAAATAACTTTAAACGGTTCTCCCAAGATAGCGACTATGCAAAGGCAACAACAACGGATGCTGAAAAGAAGAAAAAATAGCCGAAGTAGCAGCGATTTGGTGAAATATTCTTGCCCATTTCCTCTGCAGTGAGACGAAAAATTGGAGAAAACACGTGCACTCTTCCTTTGGGCTGTGTACTCTGAGATGAATTTAACACTCCTATTTTCCGTTGCTGTTGACGCTGTTGGTGAATAGATACTCTTTGTTAAATGAGATTTACTTCAGGAAATGTGATTATCCTAGAAGCAATTTTGATCCCGCTAGCGCCAGTGAACAGATGGGAGCGCGTTCTGAAACTTGAGTCTCGTGAAGTATAATACACTGTGGTACTCACCTTGATATTAAAAAGCGGCAGAAGAAAAGCGGATTACCATCGATCAACAGCGTCGCGAGATGGTAATGGACTTCAAACCCATCACTGTCTGTTTTTCACTAGATTCACTGATATTGACATTGAATCGTTTTTATGTTTATGCCCCCATGTGAGGGAGGAGAACTGTTGAATCCGTCCCGTGTAAAAAAAACAAACAGAAAAGGGTCATCTAGAGCCTAATTTTGAATCAAAAATTTGTTTGAAATATGTTTAGCTTTGAAAGAAGAAAAACTTTCACTGTCTTGTTTAATTGAGCCAAAATTATCAAATCAAAAAAATCTATTTTTACCTTCTGTTTAGCATTTGCTAAGTATTTCGTGGTTGGAAGGAATCGGGAGAAATGAGGAAGAATTGGATTGAGAAATCCACCCTGTTCTTAAAATACCACTGAAATTTATGCAGGTTGTCGTGGCAGCTAGCCAAATTTTTTTCAAAGATTTACATGATTGTAATTTTCGAAAAATGAAAATGGTTTTTTTATGTGTTCCATTCACTTCAGCAAGAGTCATTCTAGTCTATCGAAGTGAGATTGGTATATTCCAAACGCATACTGGAACATTGGTTCTTCTGTTTTGTTGATTTCTTCTATCATTTTCTTTGAATTTGAAAAGCAGAACATTCCATTGACGATTGAAACTGTACAAATGGACTCTATTCTTTATCATCGTCAAAAGTATTTCATTTCGCATGCGGAAGAACGCTCGCAGCTGTTCAATTCGAAAGTTTTAATCATTTCATTCCTCCGAAACGGAACCTATGTGTACATTATATTTCCACAATGATTGGATCAATATTTTTTTGTGTTTATGTATTCAACTATACAAATGTTAAAATTAATATATGGGCTTCCTCTTCGAGATCTACACATCACGAGTCTTCTACACTCGAGATATACGTGGTATTTTTGAAAAAGTGTATGTCCGAAACAGCTTCGAGTACATCGCAATTTTTTCGATATGTCATGTAAATTTATCTTCATCTTCCTTTTAAAAATATTAAATAAGTAATTGTTGCAGACCATTGCACGAAAAAGTTTTTTTCATGCGTAATAAAGCATTTTCGAAAGTGTATATTTTTCTTAAGAACTACATCAAAAGTTCTTTAGTTTGCTTTTGAATGAAAACAATCGGCCCAGTTCTTAAAAAGATTTTTTTCTCGAACGGGACTTCCTGCAAAATGTTGATTTCCGCCAAAAAATACCTTATATTTAAGCTCAAACGGACTTCATTTACTAGTGTCACAAAAACATCAAAGTTTGAGTTGTTCGAAAGTACAGTATGAAATATATTAAATAGCTTTTGTATTTCATCAAAAATTACATCAAAAATTCTTTAATTGGCGAGGTAAATGACAAAAATCGGTTTTGATCATTTTTCAAATCGCGATTTTTTGAACCATTATAAACAGGAAGGGACCAATCTAACGACGAAATATAAAAAATACGAAAATTTGAATTTCATATTTCCCCCATCATTCATTGGCAGTCTACTGGACATACAGTGTTCAGCAAAACAATAAGACTCCAATGCAAAATATTCAAATAAACTTTTAACAACCAATTCAAATAAAGCATATGCGTCTTCCAGCCAGTGTTACCATATTTTCATCTGTACTGGAAAGCCTATAAATATTTTTCATCTGTACTTTTTCTTCCAAAAATCTTTACCACCGGAAATATTTGTTGTAGAAAAAAATTTGTTTTATTAGCATGAAAAAAAAACTCATAAATTTTCTACAAAATATTATATTTTCTTACTCACTTCATATTATAATTACTAACTACAAATACCACATTTGCTGTAAATGTACATAAACATTTGCAAGCCTCGAATCACACGTACATGTTATGATGCTCATACATAGTCTTTCTAAATTTAGATTGCATACTATCATCCAATAAAATATTCTATCTGTCGCCACGATCTGTCAATTAAATTATAAACGTAGGACTACGTCTTTCATTTCTATAATGGGGTGTAGGTTAGGGGCTGTCCACATACCACGTGGACAAAGAAAACAGCATAAAAAATCCGCTGGACGCTCTGAGCGGACTTATGCTGAAATGCTAAAGACCGCATCAGCCGCTCAAGATGAAAACCAATTTTCGGTTTTGTCATCTCAAGAATCGGACTCTGATGAGGGTCATACTATGGCTGCACCAGAATCTTCAATGAAGGATGAATCATCAAAAAGAAAACTCTCTTCACCAACGGTGCACCGTAAGTAAGCCAAAATGACCCTCGGACGATTGTCTAATTCCAAGGGTAATAATAGTAAAACAACAAATCCGAAGGCTCCTTCTCAGCCAGTTCCTGGTTGCAGTAAGGTATTTTACGCCATTACCCAGAGAAGAGAGAAATAAAAACGCTGCTCCTCGATTTTCTCGTAGAAAATTCGTGTCTAATCGAGGGCTGATAGCTTTTTCGGACATAGTGAACTTCATATTAAAGACCTTCAATATTCAAGACCCTCTTAGAAGCTTTATTGCTGCCTTGCTTCCATCTTTGAAATCTTATCTTAAGCAATTGACTGTTTCATGGCCTCTCCTTGCATCAATCATATCTTTCGATGGATGATTCACCTAACATAATAGAAGAAATGATCAATGTGCTACAGTGGAACTGCCGTATTCTAGTGCATAAACTAGACTCGTTCAAATTTTTACTACAAAATTATGATTGTGTTATATTCACCCTTTCTGAAATATGGCTTTCTTCTGACTCCGAACTCAACTTTCACGATTTTAACATTATTCGCCTGAATAGAGAGGAGTACTTTTAGGGATCAAAAAGTGCTACTCTTTCTATAAAATTACTCTCCCAGCTCTATCAGACGTCGAAATTGTCGCTTGTCAAATAACTGCAAAGAATAAAGAACTTTGCATAGTTTCAGTATACGTTCCTCCAAATACTTCTATTAGCCGTAGTCAACTTTGGAATCTAGTTTCGATTCTGTCAACCCCAGTTCTAATTTTGGGTGACATGAACTCTCATGGTACTGGGTGGGGCGATCTTTATGATGACATTAGGGCGGCTATTTTTTACGATTTATGTGACGATTTCAACTTGACTATCGTGAACACTGGTGAAGTGACACGAATTGCAAAACCTCCGGCTCGGGAAAGTCGACTCGATCTATCATTGTGCTCAATTATCAATTATCGATCTATCATTAGATTATCAGTGGAAGGTCATGAATGATCCCCATGGTAGCGATCACTTGTCAATCAATATATCAATCAAGTGTAATCCGCAATCCACTAAACCATCTCGAGTTCCATTTGACCTAACAAGGAACATCGATTGGCAAAAATTCGCAACGGCGGTAACAATCGTTGTCGAATCAATAGATAAATTTCCACTATACATCAAATCGACAAAAAAAGTATCGATTCTTTGTCGATTTGATGTATAAAAGCTCACTGGAAGCACAAAAAAGAAAAGTTCCAATTGCTCTGTTTAAAAGAAAACCAGCCACTCCTGGCTGGGACGATGAATGCACAAAATTGTATTTGGAAAAATCTAATGCTTTCAAAGCTTTTCGTAGACATGGAACATCTACACACTTCAAGGAATATTCAAAGCTAGAAATACAGCTTCAACAATTGGTTAAAGCAAAACAAAAAACGCGGTTACTGGCGCAATTTTATTGAAGGTCTTTCTCGTGAAACCTCAATACGCACCTTGTGGAGGGTAGCTCGCAACATGCGTAACCGCTCATCTACCAAAGAGAGTGAAGAATACTCCAACCGATGGATATTCGACTTCGCTAAAACAGTCTGTCCAGACTCAGTTCCAGCCCAACATATTCTTCGAGAAACGTCTTCAAGCGGTGTACCTCTGGACAGACAATTCTCAATACTGTTGTATATACTGTATATTTGTTGTCAGAAAAGCAAATGAACTTCACCCTCGGACAACTGACTACTTCCAGAAATAGTTATATGGGTCTAACCCAAGGCTCATGTCTCAGCACCCTTCTTTATAATTTTTATGTGAAAGATATTGATAGTTGTTTGGCAGAACAATGCACGCTAAGACCACTTGCAGATGATGGTGTGGTTTCCGTCAGAGGTCCCCAAGGCGAAAACTTGCAAAGACCATTGCAAAATTCCCTAGATAACTTGTCTTCTTGGGCAAGGAACTTAGGAATCGAATTTTCGCCGCAGAAATCTGAACTGGTAATGTTTACTCGAAAGCGGTCCCCAGCCCAATTGCAACTTAAACTTTTGGGCAGAAGCATTACCCAATAATTGACCTTCAAGTACCTTGGTGTCTGGTTTGATTTAAAATGCACTTGGAATACCCACATTACGTATTTGAAGCAAAAATGTCAAAAGAGGGTCAACTTTCTCCGCACGATTTGCGGCACGTGCTCATCCGGGAGATCTCATAACGATTATAAAACAACTATTCTATCTATTCTGGAGTATGACTCTTTCTGCCTTCTCTCAGCAGCTAAAAGTCACCTTCTTAAATTGGAACCAATTCAATATCATTGTCTGCGTATAGCTCTCGGCTGTATGCACTGAACGCATAACATGAGTCTCGAAGTTCTGGCAGGGGTAACTCCTCTACAGAACCGATTATGGAAACTTTCTCTCAGAATACTGGTGAAATGCGTAGTCACAAACACACTTGTGATTGAAAACTTTGAGAAAAATCTTCATCTAAATATACAATCTCGATTTATGAGAATTTATCACCACTATATTTCATCAGATATTTGTCTTCCATCGTTTACCGTGCTCACTTCACCATCAGCAGTTCCTCAATTGAATACGATCTGTCGATGAAACAAGCAATACTTGGGATTTCAGATCAGTTTCGACCAACTTTCATTCCCCGTATTTTTAACCGAAAGTACCAAAAAGTCAATTGCGTGAAAGAATTCTTCGGTGTTTTCAATGAAAATTCGAGCGCCTTCCGTAAACTGCAGGAACCTTGTTCCGTTTATGTTGCTGAGCTGGCAGCAATCGACTTCGCATTGGGGATGATCTCCAACAAGCCTGCAGACCATTACTTCATTTTCTCGGATAGTCTCAGTTCGCTTGAGGCTCTCCAGTCGTGAAAACTAGTAGGCACCCATCTTATTTCCTCACAAAAGTGAGGCAACAGATGAGTGCACTGATCGAAAGATCTTATAAGTTAACCTTTGTATGGGTCCCCTCTCATTGCATTTCCTGGCAATGAGAAGGCGGACACTCTCGCAAAGGTGGGGCCCAGGAAGGCGAGTTGTTTGATAGACAGATCACATACGATGAATTTTTACAATTACTACATCAGAGTTCCCTCTTGAGTTGGCAAACCGATTGGGACACTGGAAGTCTTGGGCGGTGGTTAAATTCAATCATTCCAAATGTTTCCTCGAGAGCGTGGTTCAAAAGTTTGGACGTAAGTCGTGACTTCATTCGTGTAATGAGTAATTGTACGGGTAATTACGCAGCCAGAAAGTACCTTTTGAATGCCCTTGAGGCCCCAGGAAGACAACCCTATGTTCCTGTTAGAGACGTGTTGGGAACTCGCGACATCTGCTATATGCAGTTGATCTGTATGTTTGTGAAACGGTCTAGTGTAAGAATTTAATGCTTTTGTGGTTTTCTTTTTCGTTATTAGTTTGTTTGTCTTGTCCTCTCATCTCACCGTCGCCCACCCTCGACAGCTAGTCGAACACCAGATGCTATCCCTGGTCATTACGCACAATGCTACAGTGCGTGTGGAAACCCTCGGTTGAGACAACGGTACCCCTTATCCTAATCCCTAACCTGTCCTGTCCCACAAAAAGTGTTGCCCTTTTAACCTCGAGTAAACCGCGAGTATTCGGTCGAATCCTACTGAACATAACTATTAGTTGAAACTTTGTATAAACAAACCTTGAACACCTCCAAACCACAGTACAAGACAAAACGTTCGAACACGGAGGAGGTAATATAATAATGGTCTGGGGGTGTTTCTCCTGGTACGGAGTTGGTTCCCTGTACTGGATCGCAAGATAATGGACCAGTGCCTTTACACTCAGATATTGGAAGACGTTATGCTATCGCACGAGGAGTGGCTGTTAAAATTGCAATTCATGCAAAACAACGACCCCAAACATATCGCTCGAGCTGCGAAGAAATGGTTTGTCAGTCACCGGACTTAAGTCCCATCGAGAATCTGTGGCAGATCGTAACGAAGTTTATACGGGAAAATCTGAGAACAAGCAGGAACTGGTGTGCGATTGCTGTCAGCACTTGTCGAAAGATGGTCGTTTATATGCTGAACAAGGTTAGGGAAGTCATCCGACACAAAAATAATACGACGAAATATTAGCACGGAATGGTGATGGGACCTTTTTCCGGCTTGATTTGATTTGATTTGATGATTTGGCATCAGATTCCTTTTATCAAATCTCCGATTTCATGTAATTTGGGTGATTTTTGGGTTTAAAAAAAAATACAAACTTTGACGTCATTGCGACGATTTCGCGGAATTTCCCGCGGGTTTTAAGGTGTAGAGACCAGTAAGACATGTTTATATCGTTTCTGAGACTTGTTTACGTTTACCAAAATTGAGAAAGGTTTTCTCTTTTTTCTTGAAGAATGTTGGTTTTTATACTTTTTGCCAATTTTCTAAAAAAAAGGGATACGCTTTTTTAAAATGTCAGTTGAAATTTAAATTGGTCATATGATAATGAAAATAGTCATTTTTGATAGCTGCCACCTAATGCACAAAATTTTAAGAACATCTAACAGATCGGATCAACATCGGCTGTTTTCGGCTGATTTGGCATGAAATTGCTCATCTGCATATTTCATATCCACACATATTCCTGATTCTTAATACCAGACTTATTATTATTGTTCGGTTTTTAGATTTCAACTTGGATACAAAATTAACTTTCGAATGGATTCAGAATAAAAAAGAAATAAAAAATTTTCATTGGCCTCAAAAATATAAAATGGCTGATAAAAAATGGAGGGTTCAGTTCCTTTATTGGTAGTCAATAAGAATTATTAATATTAGTTATTTAAATAATAACTAATTTATTTTATTTTTGTTGATTTTATTATTCAAAGTAGTTTCTTTTCACTTCAAATTCGATCGAAGCGCAGGAATGTATTAGTGACTCCCATGGTCGAGTGGTTAGCGGTGCACATATCATGCCGAGGGCTTCGGGTTCGATTCCCGTTTCCGTCAGAGAAATTTATTTCGAGTTCACGCGTATTCTCGAACTTATCGCTCAGAATATAATCTTGGTGTGTTATTTGGTATACAAATCTCAGGGCCACCCAAGAAGAAAAGAACCGTTTCTTTGCGTGCATATATTATTTATACGACCCGAACAAAACCATTGCATTTGTGTGCTGCGTCTGGTAACATCGTAAAACATTGTAAAAGTCGTATGTGATAAACGGTTTATGATATTGTACAACGTGCGGTCGTTGATATCAAGTTCAATATTAGAAGAACATTGTGCACATTGACTGAGAATTTTCCATCGCATACAAATTTCAATCTCAAAATCACTCGCAATTCCAGTCACCATTTAATCCTTATGTAGAGCTTTCAGAAGCTCCACACGTTCGAAGAGGGGGGTGTGTGCCTCGTTGTATCCAACTCCAACTGCGGCTATAAGACGAGTACTTGTTGAGCGTCTCGACGGAATACTTTTCTGCGGAATATCCCGACCATGCAGACGACCATGGAAGGCAATAACGTTCAATTTTCTGTATACCGAGATTCCGCACGTCGAGCGCACTCAGCATATAGTGTGGCAAAGTAATGATGTACCAATAATGTGTCCCCGCCACAAGGGAACCATAATCGGAGGAAATTAAAGAAAGTTTTCTGTGGGTGAAAAATTACACGGACAGTGATGTACAAACGATGCTTTGTTTTCCTTGTTTGAATGCATGGAGACCATCCGGTAATTTTCTGATTGTTGAATAATATTTGTTCGAGGTAGAGAACGTACCTTTTATAAAAACAGTTATCTGAAATATTCAGCGTAGCGCCAATTATACGAGAGACTGAAATCGGAGCTCAAATCATTCTGCCACTTTACGGATGAACATTTCTTTACTAAGTATAAGTTGATTGTTAAATTTGCGGATAATTCTATGTGATAATTTCAATTATCTAAAAATCGAATTTGGATTCGAACCACCTTGTCGGTTAAGGACAAACACAAATAACGGACTGATCTTTCGGAAAAACACAAAAAAACTTATTGTTTGTTCACAGTATTTAAAAAATACAACATCAAGTTCAATCGTCCCATGTTGATATTCTAGGGATAACTGTCCTACCATGAATATTTAAACCCGTAATCAAGCTTGATTGATTAAGGTGAAAACATCATTAAACAATAATTTATTGCTTATAAAAAACCGGTGTAGTTTAAAAGTTATATAAGAGGAATGTCATCACATAAACGATTATAAAAATAAATGATAGTCGTTAATGTTGCTTAGTCATCTTTAGTAAACTTAATAAGATATCAATTTTCAATAAACAGCGCTCGATTATATACAGTCTTCGATTTCTTTTCAATGTATATAATCGAGTCAAGTAATTTTGTTTTCTTGTACGTTTTTTATGCATGTGTTATTCGTTTCTTGAACTAGTCAGAAAACACATTTCTCACATGAAAAAAATAAATTTATCCAGATTCTCTCAGGAAGTGATAGACGATCATATTTGATGAAAAAACAATCCTTCTACGCACATGATCGAATTTCAACAATGACAGAGTAATTGAACTTATTGTTTTTTTTTAATCGGAATCTGTTGTTTCGGAAGACGATTATGTTGCTTTCATTTAAAAGATGAGAAAATTTAGTACAGGATATAGTAGTGGAACATCTAAATTAGTGGATTCTAACAACATTTTGGAAGTGAACAACTTTAAAGTTAATAATATTTAATGTGTTATTATTAATTTTATCCCAAAAATTTGTATTAAACTTGATTGTTTCTATCAATTAAATTGAAGCTCTCCAACCGCTCCACAATTTTTTCTTCGATACCCAATTTCTATGCTTCTATATCTATGCAATATCGATATAAATAATTACTGGTGAAAATTCAAGCAAAATCTTCAAAAATAACATTTTTAACCCACTGTACATGTAATAACCACTTGAATTTCATATTAACGTTGAAAGGTTACATTTTTTCTTGAAATAAATCATATTGGAAACATAAAAAACCGGGGAAGGTTTTCGTGATAGTTTGAGACCCCTCCCCTACCATACAAATTAAACACAAATTTCTACATTACTCGAGCAAATGAAACGAAATTTGGCATATGGAGGTTTTAGGGTGCAATGAATGTTTCTATGGTGATTAGACTCTCTACCCCCCATACAAATGAAACATTAATTTCTGCATAACTCAAGAACTAATCAAGCAAATAGAGCCAAATAGAGGTATGAGTGGGCAAGAAACGATTCTATGGTGGTTCGACACTCCTCCCCCCTCTCTAAGCGGGGGCTGACATACAAATGAAACACAAATTTCTGTATAACTTGAGAATTAATCAAGCAAAAGGAACCAAATTTGGTATATTGAGGTTTTAGGAGGCAATAAACGTTTCTATGGTGGTTTAACACTCCTCCCCCTTCCAAAAGAGGGGGGGCGCATTACTCGACAATCAATCAAGCTAATGAAATCAAAATTTGCATATGGAGGTTTCAGGATGCAATAAATGTTTCTATGGCCATACGAATGAAACACAAACTTCTTGCATAACTCAAGAACTGATCAAGCAAATGGAGCCAAATTTGGGATGAGAGGGTTTTTATGTACGAGAATTTTGTTTATGATGGTATGACACCTCTCCCTCCTCTGGAATGGAGAGGGAGTCCCATAAAAATAATACACACATTCAACCAAATATATTCCAACCAAACATGACAATTGAAAATTTTCGGAAAACTCTGAAGGAAAATGGGAAAATTCGGAAAATTCAATTCGCATATGTTCTACAATTACATATTGAGAAACGTTTTTGGTCCATTTGCCAACGAAATTGATCTTCGTTCGAAAATGGGAATGGATCTTAATGTGATAAAACGCACTCCTATATCGTCTTCTATCTATATAAATAAAAATGAATCGACGAATGTGTTGATAAGAGCAAAACTCGAGAGAGCAATTGTCCGATTTAGGGCTGTCTTTATTGTATCATATTTTCTGTATCAAACATTTATTCCATGTAACGAAGAAACAAGTTATTTGCAAGTGGATGAAAAATCTGGCACGAGATTTGTGTCTGAAAATAATCTGATATTATGATGACGAGTTTCGGTAGAAGTACTAGGAATTTTATAGTAAAAGGTAATTTTAAAGGGTAGATTAGAAGATCAATCAATGAACGATTCTGCGATTGGACTTATGAACAGCGCTTAGTAAGAAAACGTGAATGTGATAATGAAAAATAAATTTTGGGCGGGACGAAGTTTGCCGGGTCAGCTAGTCACATATAATCGAGTCTGTATATAATCGAGTCCGACCTGCACACCTTTAGCATTGAGTTCGGGAAAAATCCATTTATTTTCCAGTAGATAGCTGTAGCGATAAAACATCGTTCAAAAAATTTAGATTCATGCTCGTTCGAAAGGTGACCTTCACACTTTTTTTCTGTTTTTTCTTCTTGTTTGGGCCATTCAGTTGTGAAGGGGACATTCGACCCATTCCTCAACCAGATGGTGACTGAGGATGAGAAATAAATCACATTCGGCCACATCATGTAAACCCGATCGTGCTCGAAGTGCGGTGAAGCAGCTCCAACCAGAGCTGCTAACCTTCCTGATTTTTAAGGATTCCCCAGACTTTTTGCCACGTTCCCTGATATCCCTGACAAACACTCAATTTTGCCTGATTTTTCAGAAATTATGCTGATTTCCCCTGGTTTTCAATTTTTTACTTTATCAAAATGGAAGTTATCCGTAAAAATATGGGTCATATTCCAGAAGTCGAAACGAGAAGACTAGCGCTCGTCTCGTTTGTTTTCATATTCCAGCTGCCGAGCTCTATTGAACACAGACGAGTAGTTCGTCTGACAGGACCGTTCGACTGTGCTCGCTAATGAATCCGTCAAGTCGTCGTCTAGTTTGTTTTGATGTGTTTGTTCACCTTGTCGATCAAAAGCAACGGTATTCCATTGTTCCGTCTTTGTTCATCTTCAGAAATTGTGTCACTGTTAACTAGAACTGCATAGACAATGTTTGTTTTCAACTGCAACCATCAAATTCAATTCAGTGATTGGAAAATATTGCAGATTTTCAATTGAACCTTTTCCGAACGAAACAATCAAATGTAAACATTGAACTTATATCCAGGGATGCCAGATGACTGTTTTGAATATATTAACACGGCACGAAAAGTGTCTTCCCATCATATTGAACGAAAATGAATAATCCAAAATTCAATTTTGAGCATTTTTGATAAAACAATGTTTGTTTGTTGACATATTTACATTTCACATCAATGCATTAATTCATTCGTCGCACGTAAATGTTTGGAAGTTGCTATGAATGTGAAAAAAAACTATACTATTTTATTGTACACCCGTACCTCGCTATACGGCCGCTCGTTATACGCCGAACAAAGTTGGAACCGATCCGATAGAATTTGTATACATTTGTATGAGAATAATTGATTCGTTATACGGATTTTTTCTTAGCGACCAAGGAACGTATCTAAGCGAGGTATGAGTGTTTTGTAACTGTTATGGAAAATGCATGCATATAGAGATTTAACACTTTTCATGATAAATCGTTTACATTGGCCTCAATAAATCCATAATAACCAAACGTAGAAAAAGTATCAATGAAACCAAAAGAAATATGAAACTTATTCCGTTTTGTTATGATTTTAGTATTTTGGCACTGAGAAAAGAGTCTCGATTGATCTATTTTAAAAATGTTTGTCGTTTTTCTCAAAATAAAAACATGTTTTCACATCTGACATCACTGATCATACCAAGAGAAAGTGACAGAAGTCTCTCCAGTCTACCAAATAAAATATTTCAATGAAACTCGTGCACTGGAATACGATATTTTGCTCGTCTCGACAGAGACTAAAGCCAAGACGAGAAGAATTGCTCGTCTCATTTTCTGGAATAGAGCCCTATATTGGGATCTCTGTCATTTTTTTCGTGGTTGAAAATGTCATAATCCGCACATGTACAATACTTACAATAAATTAAAATCTCCTCATACAAAGCTGTACTAAACTTTTTATTTATATGTATGATCGCTGTAAATGGACTGAATAAACACCTATGTTTCGAGGCTTTTCGAAATAGAGCTAGATAATTTTAGCGTCAGACTCTCACAGTGATGCGAAAATGGTAAGAATGAAAGGAATAGCACAAATCACTCTCATCAAACCTGCTGTGTCTCTCAAACCAGCTATTCTTTGTTCCTCTCCAAAATATCATCGGGTGTCAATTGAATCTCGGTCACTACTTCAATTGACAAGCAGCTCGAATGAAGGTGCGTTTTTTTAATCGAATGAAAGGGATACCGTGAGAAGTGATCCGTATGAAAGAAACATGTTAAAGCAACAAATGAGCCCGCGATATTCGTGCGAAAAGAAGTGTTGTCAAGCATGACTGATGGTAAGTGTCATTCGAATTCAATGAATGAATTGATTATTTTCAGTACTGATCGTAAGACATCTTTAGTAATAAGAAATTGGCAGCAAAAGAAAAACGGATTGTCCCACTTTTTCGCCAATAGGGTCAAGAGTTTCTATGAAAAAGGAATATTGGAATACCTTCAAAATGGTAGGAAGCTATTGAATAAACGGTGCATATTTCATCTAAATCGGATCATTCTAACTATACTAAAAAATTGTTTATGTAAAACGAATGGATTTTTTTCTTCAACCTGAAATATGTGATAAATAAAATATACATTCACACTTAACATAAATAAGTGGTATAAAGTGAAAAACCTGAACTAAGTTTTCAAAAACTGTGCCAAAGTAGTCCGAGCTGATTTTTCAACCCATTAGCGACCAAGCTGTTGACAAAGCAAACGGTGTAATTTTGGTTTTTGACGCTTAGGCTTCCCTAATATTCAAGAACTATTTTTTCCAAAAAAATTACGGGAGGCGATCTGGCGTAGTGGTAACATCCATACCTCTCACGCAGAGATCAAAAGTTCAATTCTCACTCCCGACATTCTTCCAAAAATGGAAGTCAAAGTGACGAACCAACCGAAATGTGTTGAAAGTCACTATAATAGAGAAAAAAAAATTACGGTGGCTTTTGATAAAATAGCCCAGTTTTGAAAAAGA
The DNA here is from genome assembly GCF_029784135.1 of Toxorhynchites rutilus septentrionalis. Lineage (NCBI taxonomy): Eukaryota > Metazoa > Arthropoda > Insecta > Diptera > Culicidae > Toxorhynchites > Toxorhynchites rutilus. The sequence continues at coordinate 114,378,726 of NC_073746.1, forward strand.
GTTTTGAAAAACATTGCAGCATTACATTTTGGCAATTTTTGGAATGTTGTAACTTCGTGAAAAGTTAATATACATCGCAGAAAAAAGATTGGTTTTTTTGTTGATTGGCCCAAAATCTCGGAACACGTTTACTCGAAGCACATTCACTCGAGTGTAACAAATACTCGAACGTAACATTCACCCGAATGCGACATTTACCCGAATGCAACATTCACATTCAGAGAGAAAAATTCCGACAAATCAAATTATGAGTGGGTTCTGCTGATAAATAAGATTAAATCGAAACAAAAATAGGTGATGACGCAATCCCAGTCGGCCGCTGACCCATCGACGGAAGCGGAGGCCTCTCGCAAGCAATGTTGTGTTCCACCGATTGCCCGGTTAGTTTGAAACGTACTTTAGTTAGGTCTAATCGAACGTTAGCGAGCGTCGGACGGCACACGTTGATCTGGTGCATTTTAGTTTGCCCAGTTAATTTTAACTTTGAGACTCATATCGCAATGCAAAAATCAATATTCCTTTTTTTGAATATTTGTTTCATTCTCATTCGGGATTATTTATCATTCGGGTAATCGTTCTATCCATATAAATGGTATTCGAGTGACCTTGTTTCTCGTTAATGATCTAGAACCTTGTTGTGCCATAATACTGTCCTTTTATTCCCTTCCGAGGCGTTATCTGTCTTTTTTATTGCGTCATTTTTTTCATTAGTAGTACGGGTCGGACTCGATTATCCGGAGACTCGATTGTCCGAGATTCGATTATTCGGGATACGATTATCCGGAATTTTAGACTCGATTATCCGGAGTATTTTATTTTTGATGGCGCAATATATATATTTTTTGACAACCTTATCAATATGGATATCAAATGAAAGAGCTTGACTAGTAGAGCACAGTTATTTATGAAAAATTCAAATCCAAGATGGCGCCCACTACAAAATGACGGATGACATATTTTCTCAGAACCCCATCAATATGGATATCAAATGAAGGGGATTGACAAGTAGAACACAGTTATTTATGAAAAATTCAAATCCAAGATGGCGCCCACTACAAAATGACGGATGACATATTTTCTCAGAACCCCATCAATATGGATATCAAATGAAAGGGATTGACTAGTAGAACACAGTTATTTATGAAAACTGCAGATCCCAAATGGCCGCCACCAAAAGATGGCGCCATATATATTTTTTTCACAACCCCATCAAAATGAAAGGGCTTGACTAGTAAAACACATTTATTTATGAAAAATGCAAATCCAAAATGGCCGCCACCACAAATTGGCGCCATTTTTTTGTTTAAAGCTTCAAAGTATCAAATGAAAGTGCTCGAATGGCAGAACACAGTAGATTATGAAAAATGAAAATCCAAGATGGCCGCAGTTCCCAAATAAATAATTATTTTTTAATGGTTTCATTCAGCTTGACATACATACATGTTTGAGTGTTTGTAGGGTTGTCCCACATTAATTAAAATTTTACTTCGTTCCTGATCACTGATTGATCTGAAATTTGGTACATTCCCTTAATTATACTCTCATTATAAAACTGCGTATTCCATGATCTTGAAAAATTCAATTTGGCCGCCGCTAAAAAATGGTTGAATGGCTTTGGAGAATACACTACACTATGAACAACATAAATTCGAAAAGGTCGGCGCCACAAAATGGTCGACAATGTATTTTTGCAATCCTTTCAATATTGGTATCAAATGAAATGATTTGTCTATCAGAATACAGTACATCATCAAAATGTTCCGAAGAAAGTTAGGTGAGAAATAAAAATTTAAAAAGAGTTGAATGATTTTATTGTAGAGAAGTATACATAAGATATAGAAATTTAACTAAAAACTGCAAAATAAAATAATTTAAAAAAACTTTTTAAGTTAAACGGTTTATTGTTCTAAAAGCTAGAAAATAATTGGGCAAGTAGCAGTTAGTAGTTATCACATCCATTCCTTCATTAATCTAGGGCAACGATGAGACTAAAATAAAATCGTGGGGTATATGATGCAACAACTAATTGTGGACAAAGGAAATCCAACGTTTATCTCTTACCTTATTTTTTTTTGGAATATTTTCATGATGTACTGTTTTCTTTTAGTCAAATCATTTCATTTGATACCGATATTAACAAAAATACATGGTCGACCATTCATTTTTTTTTTGAATTTATGTTGGTAATTATTTTCTGTGTTCTCCAAGTCAAGCCATTCACCTATTTTTTAGCGACGGCCAAATTGAATTTTTCAAGAATACGCAGATTTATAATGCCAGTAGAATTAAATGTGTCTTCCAAATTTCAGATCAATCAGTCAACAGAAACGAGATCAACTTTATATTAATGTGGGACAACCCTAAAAAGCCATCTTTGATTTATATTTTCCATAAATAACTGTGTTCTACTGGTCAAGCCCTTTCATTCGATACCCATATTGATGGGGTTTTGGGGAAACCCACATTGATGGGATTTTGAGAAAATTTTGTAGCGGCCGTCATCTTGGATTTTCAAAATCATAGAATACGCAGTTTTATAATGACACCAGAGATAAAGATGTGTTCCAGATTTCAAATCAATCGATCAACAGGAAGGGGATTAAATTTCTATTAATGCTGTACCACATTAATAGAAATTTAACCCCCTTCCTTCCTGCTACAGACAAAGTTACAAAGTTACAAATTTACAAAGTCACAAACATACAAAACGGGTCAAACTAGATAAAACCGTTTAATAAATAAGTCATAATTATATTAATAATCATCATAATCTATTACGTTTACCGAGAGAAAATTCTTTTTTTATGATTCGATTATCCGGAGTGAAAAAAAATCAATACTCCGAATAATCGATTCCGACCTGCACTTACTTTAGTATTTGAAAAATAAAAAAAAAATCAGATTAGCAGACCACTCTAATTCAGAATGTGCAGGAGTGCAGGTAAAGTTAAAATTAATACGGGTCTTACATTCTTAGATGAACAACAAACATGCATGTTTCTAGCAAAGTTTTTAAGCTACCAACTTGAGTTACAAATTCTGGAATATCTTGTTTATTTTATTAACTTTCATTTGAGTAAGCGTAATGATGAAAAAAATGAAAAATAAATAACAATACAGATTTTTAAGGTTTCTATTTGTTCATAAAATGTTTTTGTCAGCAAATCAGTAACCTTGCACCTTGCTCCGATATTTTTTTGAGTATATGTTATTCGTTTTTGGAAAGTCAATTGAAATTAAGTTTATTTTAATTCATTAGAATCGAAAGTTTTGTACTTTTATTGAGTCTCTTTTTTCCCTTTTCAAATCATTACTATTTGGAACGTAAAACACAACGCATTACCATTCGTTCAAAACCATTTACGGCACTTTCAGACTTCCGCCGGGGACCGATGTGAGATTGCAACGGCGTACCAGTGGCCACCAGAGAGACATATCGACGCATTCCAGCTCGACATATACACGACGCCGTTGGTCGTAATCGGCGTAATGAGCTCCTGTGGTTGTTGGCAATAGCATTAGTAAAGTGGGCATGGAAACCGAGATCGTAGTGGACGACGACGACGACGACGGAAAAGGATGTCTCTGAGGGTTATTGCATGCCATAACCGGTTGCGGAATCGTAATAAAAGCCTGGCGCAGCAGCCGGTGGTGATATGTATGAAACGGAGGTTAGAAACCGGAAGAAATGTTGTTGAACAGAAACAGGGCCTATAAAATTGAATAGGGGACCAACAATATAAAAATCATGGTTTTTATTGAAAGTAATACAAAACCCAAAGTGTTTTGGAAATAGTTTTAATGCACAATAAAGTTTCACAATAACATAGCGTACACACAATGCTTACCATATAATAATACAGTTTAAAAGCCATTAAAATATAACTTACAAACTAATCGATATAAAACAAAAAGCAAGTTTCAGTTTAGCAACGTTAAAATTAAAACATCCGATTTCGTCCAGTAGTAACCAATCCTCTTCTCTTCCTCACCAATCACAGGGTTCATGTAACCGTTCTCAGTTAATAATGTTTTGTTTTTTCTTCGATCAAATTATCCCACGTTGGCTTCTTTAAGCCAGCAGAACATCGTGAAGAATGCAGTGTCGTTCGTGATTACCATGCCAGCCTTGGAATTCGCGTCGCAGATCAGCGATCCGTAGAGCCCTCCTCCGGACCAAGTCCGCCCAGCGTCCAATTTCGCTCTCGGTGTCTCGCTAAAAAGGAAGAAAATTCTACAGAAATGAATCTTGCCGCTGAATGTTGTCTTACAATTATGAGCCAAATCGAGATGGAACAAATGAAGGGTACCCGAGGGTACAATATCCATACCGAGTGTTGCCTTTGCAAAGCCCAGAAGGGACAAGGTTAACGAGGATGGCTTGTTTGCCGGTTTGGGTTACCTGTTGTACGTTCTTCTGGTACATGATTGTCTGGTTAGCGCCCTCCTCCCGATCGATTTCTCGCTCCCGTATCAACTGTTCGATGTGGTTCTGCTTTTCCCGTAAAACGTCCTGCGAAAAAAAAACCGAAGGAAAGAAAGAAAAGTGGTGAGGCGCATTGATAGAAAATGCTTCTGATAACGTTGAATGCCAATCGGCTCCCGTTGGGGTATCACATGTCAGCGATAGATCACTCTGCGCGGGCACGGGACGGGAAGGGAAGGGGATAGGGGATTACAAATTAATCAAAACTTTCACGTCAGTTAAATGGCATGCTTATCGGCTTATGCTTCATAGCGGAAAAAATGTAATACTCTTGAGCCTCAATCAGCTTACATTTCGTCGTCAATAGCACGAGAAGGCGGTGGTATCGTCATGGTGCGGCATTTTTCAAGCCTCCGCCCCAGGGTTACCCTCCCATTATACATGTGGTTATCGTGAAAATCGTCGTTGTTAGATGCAACCATGAAATATGTTGGGCTATCCGTCGGCTGCGTTATTCCAGCGTGGCCACGAACCGCAAGCCCTTTATTATACGCAAAAATTGAAAGCGTACAGCTGAGTTTTATCGAATCAAACAACGTCACTCGCAACGTCCCGACTGCAAGTCGGTGAAAAATGGTGCATTCATGTTCTGGGAGCGGTAAAAAATGCACTCACGGCGAAATTGATAAACGACCAACAATGCAGAGAACAACAACAACAGTGGCAGCAACAGAACCGGAAGGGTTTAGTTTGGGGAAAATGTGCAGCTGGGATCAGTTCTGTTGTGTTGGGTTTGTTTATCCTCGAAAGCACCAGTTGGAGTTTCGAGAACTAGTCAACAGAAAAAAGCACTCGCGGGATGGATTGTTGACGGAGTTGCTTTCACAAAATAAATGTTTCTCTGCACATCATAATAAAAAGTGTTGGATTGGCAAAAAGTGTGGAAATGGTGGAGAACCGAATATTCCACAGCTGTAACGGTATCAATTGATAGTAATATTGATGAACGCAACGTACATCATGAGAAATGACGATTCGTTACACGATGAAAGGCCAAAAAAGAGTGAAAAATAGTTGAACTCAGTTTGTTCAATGGCTCAATTTGTTACATCCAACAGAATGTTGCATTTCCGTAAAAATTATTTCATTTGTCATTGTTCGATTCATCTCAGTTTTGAATAATTGATTTACATGATTCACTCAATTAACTCAAGCTCTCCACTGAAGCATCTCCAGCATTATGATAGGAATTCCAGCGGAGGAAATGTTTTGAATGAGCAGGGGACATAAAAAGAACAAGACCAGCAAAATGGTCAGATAGTCAGACCTTCCCGAAAAAATATGCTTGTAAGGAAGCAACTATTTGCTTTCAACTATAAGATGTATCCAGCATCATTTACCTGTTGGATATGTTGAAAGGCTTTTTTTTTTGAATGACAGCATTTAGTTCAGATAGATTGTTTCCATTTCCACACAAATATATAGTTAACAAACTCGTTAATAAACTGCAATGGAGCAACATTTCTTGAACTTATTTTAAGGGAATGAAATTATCTCTTTTTTCCTTGAAGGTTTCTAACTATTTGGCCAGCATTAAATTCGTAATTGATTCTAGTTTTCGAGAAACAGTAGGTGTTGGACACGGGAGGATGTTCAATTTAAATAAACCAACTCTACTATTCCGTTAGTATATATTCCTATAAATATTTTATTTAGTTTCGTTTTTCATTTTTATAACAAACTAGTTGACCCGGCAAACTTCGTCCCGCCCAAAATTTGTTTTTTGTTCTCAATACCTTCAAACATTCACGTTTTCTTTCTATGAGCAAGTTCATGGGTCCAATCGCAGAACTGTTCATTGATTGATCTTCTAATCGACCCCATTGTATTTACCTTTTACTATAACATTCCTAGTATGCCTAACAACATTCATCAGTATAATATCAGATTATTTTCAGACACAATTCTCGTTCAAGATTTTTCAACCACTTGCAAATAACATGTTTCTCCGTTACATGGAATGAATGTTTTATCCAGAAAACCCGATACAATAAAGACAGCACTAAATCGGACAATTCCTTTCTCGAGTTCTGCTCTTATCAACACATTCGACGATACTTTTTTATTGGTATAGATAGAAGAAAATATAGGAGTGCGTTTCATCGTGCGTAGAGCATATGGAAATTTAATTTTCCGCATTTTACCTTTTTCCTTCAGAGTTTTCCGAAAATTTTCAATTGTCATGTTTGATTGGAATATTTTTGGTTGAAATATGTGTAATCCATTACAGAGGAGGGAGGGGTGTCATACCATCATAGAAACATTTCTCATATCCAAAAACCCTCACATTCCAAAATGCGTAGACCGCCCCCCCCCCTCAGAGAGGGGAGGAGTGTCTATTCACCATGGAAACGTTTCGTGTCCCCTAAAACATTCGCACGACAAATTTGGCTCCATTTGCTTGATTAGTTTTCGAATTATGCAGTCCTTCATTTTATATTCTCGAGTAATGCAGAAATTTGAGTTTCATTTGTATGGCAGCCCTCCCTTAGGGAGGGGGGTGGAGAGTCTAACCACCGTAAAAACATTTATTGCACCCTAAAATCTCCACATGCCAAATTTGGTATCATTTGCTTGATTAATTCTCGAGTAATGTAGAAATTTGTGTTTAATTTGTATGGCAACCCCCCTTAGAGAGGGGGGTGGAGAGTCTCACCACCATAGAATCATTTATTGCACCCTAAAACCTTCACATGCCAAACTTGGTTCCATTTGTTCGATTAATTCTCGAGTAATGCAGAAATTTGTGTTTCATTTTTATGGCAGCCCACCCTAAGAGAGGGGTGAGGAGTATCTTACCACCGTAAAAATATTTATTGCTTGATTTGCTTGATTAATTCTCGAGTAATGCAGAAATTTGAGTTTCATTTGAATGGCAGCACAACACCGCCCTCCCCCCTCCCCCTTAGAGAGGGGGGTGGAGGGTCTTACCACCATAGAATCATTTATTGTATCCTAAAAACTCAATATGCCAAATTTCGTTTTATGTGCTTGATTAATTCCCGAGTAATGCAAAAATTTGTGTTTAATTTGTATGGCATCCCCCCCTTACAGAGGGGGGGGGGGGGTTCTCAAACTATCACGAAAATCTTCCCCGGTCCCAAAAACACCTACATACCAATTTTGCATATTCGTCGGTTCAGTAGTTTCCGAGTCCATAAGAATCGAAAAGAATCAGACAGACAGACAGAAATCCATTTTTATATATATAAATAGATAGATAGAGATAGATAAATATATTTACTTCGAGTCTCCTCCACGGTCTAATCTTCACCTACTGCCTCTGATATTAAACCTTCTGTTACAAAGAATAAATTTAAATTTAAATTCTATTCAAATACATAAATCTGTGCATCCATCTCACCCTCAACTAATTCGTAAATTGCATAAATTCAAATTAGATTGATTTCTTTTGATCTTATTTTCAATTTTTATTAGCGTATAGCGTATAGCGATTCAATTTTTCTTTTACCCTTTCGGTTCAATTTTAGTTCAAGGATGAGGAACCTTTTATCTCCTATTTGTACACTGGAGTCGCTTTTTACGCGGGGGATACGTGCCGCGTAAACGAAAACCGCGTAAAAAAAAACCGCGTAAATTCCAAAATCCGCGTAAATTCCAAAATCCGCGTAAAAAAAAACCGCGTAAATTCCAAAATCCGCGTAAAAAAAAACCGCGTAAATTCCAAAATCCGCGTAAAAAAAAACCGCGTAAATTCCAAAATCCGCGTAAAAATAAACCACCCTAAATTTTAAAATACACGTAAAAAACTAATAGTCAGTGAATTATTGATATAAAATGCAACCCATATTCAAACAAATTGCATATTGTGTGCATATATTGCGTGACACAAGGCTTCACGAAGGTAGCTCCTTGGCCGATTGCATGTAAATACCTGTTTAACCGTTTGAGTGCGGAGAAGCGCGATAGCGCTCCTCTTGTTTCTGCGGGGAGCACCTTTAAACATAGGATTTTGTCTTTCTGGAACATGTTGGGGGTACAGATTGAAAATGTCCAGATTCTACCGCTTATTGCTCATCCATTTTTCGATGGATTTAACACGTTAAGCCCCGATTTTTTCGTGCTCTGCTTCCCATTCAGCGCGCATCAAGAGCGTTTGAACAATATAAGTGTCGGTCCCAGCTCCCGAAGATACTTATTGTATAAATAAAAAACAGTCAGAGATTCAACTAGAAAGTAGTTACAAGTAGGTTTTTACGCATTTTATGCCTGTTTTATCTTTGAATTATCTGTAAATCGCTACAAGTTGTTGTTCCGTCCAACGTGCAACAACCGAGTGGTAAGTAAAGAGCTGTTTGGTTAGGTGGCATGACCAAAATACGTAGAAGCATATTTTAACCCTGCCTCAAATTACTATTTTAACAACAAATTTCAAATGTAAGAGTATACAAACTGTTTCTACAGTATCTTATATATGTATTGGCTACATTGAATTGTTCTAAAAGCATACCTATCTGTTATATGGTCGGTGTTAAGTCAGACCGGGCCATGTGACATTTTTATGATTTCGAGAAAACGAACATAAAGTTTAATGCTCTGCAATTTACAAAGCATTTAATTTTTTCGTTCAATATTGTTCTCAGAAGTTTGAGCTACTCTCTGCCAATACTGTGATGTATGATAGTTGTAAAAAAACATCAAGTATCATGCCAAAAAAGGCTGTTATTTGGCTGCCTATACGTACAAAGTCCGCTCTGACTGAACTAAATGATGTATTTTTTGAGAGTTGGTTCACTATGACTGAACAATTCCGAACAGTATTCGTCAATATATCGTCAAATTTGAACTCATTGTCATCGTTACAGCCTAAATCGCACTCTGAAATAGTATATTTTGCGATCATTCACACTGCATTTTTCACTGATCCGTTCAGTCGGAGTGAACCAATTTTATTTTTATGCAGTCGGGCACAGCGTGTGTTGGTGATGGCTAGCTCATAGTTGCGCTGTGGGAGGGGTACTCGTGGTTTGTGGGGTCGTGTGCAAATTATGTGTGCTGCTAGATGCTGTCGCTTCAGTTCGTTCGGTGTGGAACTGAACACATATAAAAGGACGAAATCGCATTAAGAAGTTATTCGTGATTTAACCTTGCAGTGAAAGTTAAAGTGAAAGTGCAGTTCCTGAACCGTGGTGGTTGTAGAGTCTAGCCAGTTTGTGTTCGGTCGAGTTCGGCCAGTTCCCAGCGAGTTACCCAACCTTGGGGGTAATCGTGTGCAGTTCCGCTTTTCGACAGTTAGCTGAAGACGTCAGCAGTATTCAAAATTTTTGATTAAAGGCATACTCTAAAATGGCTTCGCAAAAAACCGCCTTCAAAAAAAACAGATCAAGAGTGTCTCTTTCTTTGGAAATGAAGCTCAATATTTTGGATGCCCTTCAAGATGGGAAATCTGTTGCAAACGTCGGCAGGAATTTAAAAATCAACGAATCGACTGTGCGTACAATTAAAAAGAATCAAGATAGCATCAGACAGACAGCAGCTCAGGGCACTATCTATGCAACAAAATCCTCATCATATACACGAGATCCATTGATGGTCAAGATGGAAAAGGCACTTCATATGTGGATCGAAGATCACGCGCAGAAGAAAATACCCTTGGATCAGGAATTAATAAGGGAGAAAGCTTTGAGCCTTTACCTTTGGTTAGAGAAGAATGAGCCGTCTTCAAGTAAAAAGAAAGACTTTACCGCGAGTAAGGGATGGTTTTATAACTTTATACGTAGTAATTCCATTCGCAACGTTAAAATCAAGGGTGAATCCGCATCGGCCGATGTTTCGGCTGCAAATAGTTTTCCTCCAAAGCTCGCTAAGATCATAAAAGAAGGTGCGTATCATGGTGACCAAGTGTTCAATGGAGATGAAACGGGTCTTTTTTGGAAAAGAATGCCGTCTCGTACCTAAATTACGCAGCAGGAGCAATATGCCAGTGGTTTCAAAGCGGCCAAAGACAGGGTTACCCTGTTATTTTGCAGTAATGCTTCAGGCGACCTTATGTTGAAACCGCTATTGATCAATCGTGCTATGACGCCCCGCTCGTTGAAGGGGGCTGATTTCAACAAACTGCCAGTGCACTGGAAAGCTAACACTAAAGCGTGGGTCACAAAAGCCGTTTTTGAGGAATGGTTTTACGATATGTTTATTCCGGAAGTGAAAACATACTTGGAAGGAAAAGGTTTGGAGTTCCACGTGCTTTTGATTTTGGATAACGCTCCAGGACACCTAGTTATCAAGCACCCAAACGTTCAAGTTGTGTTTCTTCCACCGAATACAACTTCTTTGTTACAGCCTCAAGATCAAGGAATAATTGCTGCTTTCAAGAAGTTGTACATTAAACAATGTCTTCGGTACATCCTCGAAAAGCTTGAAAGCGATGAAACGATGACGGTAATTCAAGCGTGGAAAGAATTTAAGATAAGAGACGCTCTGACGTTCATAGGAAAGGCTCTGTCTTCTATGAAATCTAAAACATTGAATTCGTGCTGGAAGCCACTATGGCCAGAATGCGTGAAAGCTGGTTCAACAGACCCTTCAAATGTGGAAGAATCAGAAATTCTCATTCTGGCACATGCAATTGGAGGGAAAGGATTCAAAGATATGGATAGTAGAGACGTTGAAGAGCTTCTTGAAGACACCGAAATTGAAGATGATGAACTGATGCAGAGTTTAGTCACATCGGAGCCTTTAGAGGACGATGAAGACCGGGATATCAAGCCATGTGATATCGAAGACGGGAATAAATTAGCGGATACCCTCGTAAAACATTTTATGGAAAAGGATCCTTGTGTTGAGAGAGCCGTTTCATTTCGGAATGATTTGAAACTGTGTATGCTTCGCTACAATAGATTGAACGAAAAAACACAGCCAACAGTTATCGATGAAGGTAGTGACATTGATGTTTAAAGTGAAAAGTATTTTAATAATATCTTTACAGATGACGAGGATTTCAGCTTACCATTGGAACGCAGACGATCTCGTCCGATTTCTTCGGATGAGGAAGATATCGCCACATCATCTAACCGCAAACATCCACGTGTTGCTAATGATAGTGATTAGATCAATAAAAGAAATTCTTTTTTCCACTTGACTACAATAAAATTGATTTATGAATACATTGGTAAAAATATCATGGTAAAAAACTAAAAATATGTTTAATTAAATTTGTCTAAATTCCGAAAACATTTGTTTGTATTGTAATTTTTTCAAATTGCAAAAATGCAATTTGAAAAAATTACTTTCGAACTACTGGACCGCTTCACATGATCGATATATCAAATTAAAGCCAATTAGCTAGTCTTTCTTGAAAAAATGTTATACTAGCAAAACAGTTGGATTTTGTTTTCGTAATTATTGATTGTATTTGTTTGCTTATAGTTTACATGATCCAAGGACGCTATATTTTTTTATGTTTCTTGAAAGTTCTGGTTTTTCCACACAAGATAATCGAAAATCAGAAATGTGATTTTTATCGTTTTCGAGTTATGAGTTTGCCGATGGTCCGAAAAATCAGATTTTTCTCTTTTTCTATAAATAACTTTTTTCTAGAAAGAAGAAGCTTTCAAGAAAAAAATATTTAAAATATAGTGCCCTTGGTCACGCAACCATATAAACTATAAAAAACAAGTACAATCAATAGTTACGAAAACTTGGCAAAATTGGTTGTACTGTTCGAAAAATGAGAAAAAATGTTACTCTATGTTTCTATATTTTGTATTTTATATGAAACATCTAAATTGGTAAATTTTATCAACAATTAGAGCGACAAAAACTCTAAAGTTTTTAATTTGTTATTAATTTTATCAAAAAAAAAATGCATAATAAACTTGATTGTTTCTTGAAATTTAATTGAAGCTTTCTGAACGCTCTATAATTTGTTCTTCGACATCTAGCTCCTATATTTTCTTATTCCGCAGCAATATCATTTTAAACAATTCCTGGTGAGTCTTCAATTAGAATTTCCTAATTACCACGGTTTTTACTCCATTGTACTTATAATATCCAATAAACTTTCACCTTAACTTTGAAATATTACTTTTTTTCTTTCTTGAAAAAAGGCTATTTGAGATATAAGACTTTTTTTTCAAACTGAGTGTATTATAGTCCAAAATTGTATATAATCGAACCATAGATAATCGTGTCAGTATATAATCGACTCTGTATATAATAGAGTGAATATATTACTTCAGAAATCCGGTTTCATTATTGTGGTTTTAGTTGAAAACCTGACCAAGAAAATTCATTTTGCTTTCGTTGGATTGCGCCTGCGAACTATGTGCTACAAGAACGGAGCTTACAAACATCTTTACATCAGTTGCTCCACAATTGGACTGTACTTGCATCCTAATTTGTGGACTATTGCTGTATTTGCCTGAAAATAGAGTATCCAAACTACAGTTCGGAATATGAATCATGCGTCGAAACTTGATTCAAATTCCGATCACTACTTTAATACTAATTTTAAAGAAGATGTCTGCATAAAAGATTTCTAGTAGATCCATACCTTTTATAGCACTTAACATGAAAACAGCATACAAAATAGTTATACAACTACAAAAACTGAAAAACTGCGGAATTTGCTAACGCAAACAATGTGTTATTGGTTTCGACACATTTTTTGCAAATGCTTAGTCTTATGAATTATAAGCTGTATCGATACCTGTAAATGTTATTTGAATGTAGCCAATACCTCAAACAATGTCAAGGCTTTCATTATTCTATTATTTATAACATTAAAGTTTAGTAAATTTACATTTGAAAATTAAGTGTTCGGAATTTGAGACAAAACAGTACTTTGAGCTCCATCAACCAAATGTGTCTATCTTTTGAGTCGTAGTAAATGATATCTGCTTCTATGAAATGCTATAATATGCATGAACAAATTCAGTTCAGAAAAAAGCAAAAAGCGTTTGAACTTTTTCACCGTGGAGAAATATTAGGTTGTCTTATGTCCGATTGGGGCAGTCTTTCTTTGAAAAAAGTAAATAGCCTTTGTGAATCACGAATATACATATTTTTACTGGTAGATGAAGAACAATCGCTAAGATCGGACGCAAATAGATAGCATCCTTTTCTCCAGAATAGTAAAAAAAAACTTGAACCCTCGAAACTGTATTTATTTCTATACAAACATTTGAAACAAACCATCTCGATTACTACGGCAAAAAACTTCACCACATATGGTTAAGGGTGCTTCAAGTAACTCAATTTTCAAATTAGGCTTTTCAAAAGGAATTACATTGCTTAAAAGTGGTATCTCTCATTCGTTCAATAGATTATTTTCAAAATTACACAAATGAATTTCGAATACTTATTCAACCATTGATCAAAATATCCGACAAATCTTTTGACATATTGTAAAGTGACAGTCAAAAAATATACGATGTTACATACTTCTGTCCGGTACTGTGAGTAAATTTAACACTTAACGCCCACGTTTAATCTGGGAAAGCAAATAGCGCAAAAAAAGAAAATGTAGAACTGGTTTTTCCTAAATGAACAAATAAATTCCTATTTAACAATCATAACATTTTCCCCTCCAACAAATATGTCACCAGAGGAGAATTTTCGATCATTGCTTTCTACGGAAATCAAGTAAGGACGCAATACATTTTAGATGTAAGGATAGTTTTCAAGAATTGAGTGTGAAGTGTGAGTGTGAATGAGAATGTATGAATGTATGAATGTGAACATTGTTAAAATGTCCTTACATCCCATCCTTTTCCTAATGAAAATGTGTCACCCTTCTAAACTCGAGTCGACCGCGAGTAATCGGTTTCCTATTTTATTAACCATAGAATTAAGGAAACATGTTAATATATTCTAGTTAAAATATAGTGATGAATTTGGCTCCTTTAAACTTATGCAACTGAGCCTGTAAAAATAAACGATTTAATTAAAAAAACAGTAAGGACGTTGGTCCAAATGACGAACTAGCCAAAGGCTGAGTGTCATAAATAAAAATAAAAAACGGGGACATATCTTTCACATTTTTTAGATTGGTGTTTGACATCTCTTGAAATTTTTTTTGAATTCATATCGCTTGGAGTCTTTTGAGTAAAATTTACAAAAGATATTTCATATTAAATTTGTGTTGAAACATATAAAATTTCGCTGAAATACATCCGAAACAAAAAAAGGGGATCAAGCTCACATTACTTACACTATTGTTGTTTATTCTTTTTCCATTCGGTTACCAAAATCGTTTCAACGCTAGCTGAAATCGAACCCAGAATCAGGTACCAATTTCGCCAAGATTGCGACAACGTTATCACGAGAATACTAAATCTTATCCCTCAGATATACCGTGTTAACCTCGAGCAAACCACAGTTATTTAACTCAATTCCCAGGAGACAAACATAGAAAAAATGAATTTGGCTCCAAATATTGAAGCAAACGTACTTAAGTCTTACAAATGAACAAATTGAGAAGAAAATACAACATACCGCGTATAAATCGATTCTTTTGGAAAAACCGCGTAAATTCCGAAATCCGCGTAAAAAAAAACCGCGTAAATTCCGAAATCCGCGTAAAAAAAAACCGCGTAAATTCCGAAATCCGCGTAAAAAAAAACCGCGTAAATTCCGAAATCCGCGTAAAAAAAAACCGCGTAAATTCCAAAATCCGCGTAAAAAAAAACCGCGTAAATCCCTAAAACCGCGTAAAAAAAGCCGCGTAAAAAAAAACCGCGCAAAAAAAAACCGCGTAAAAAGCGACTTTAGTGTATCTTCATCGCTATTGTGTGTGTGTGGCTTGAAAACGATATTTTCTTGCAGCATCTGAAGAATAGAAGGTGGGAAGATTCACGGGTTTCGGTTGTGTTAAACTTTGATTGTATTAGTAGCCAGAGAAACAGGAAGTTCACATACCGGGCATAACAGTCAGTTACTCAAATGGTACAAAATTGAATGTGTCAACGAATAAAGTCGAAAAAGGATATATAGAAAATATTAACATATTTCCAAAAAATATTTTTCGCATTACATTTGTCATCTAAACAATAAACAGAACATGTCACGAACTAAAATGTTTCATCTTTTCTTTGATTTCTTCTTATATCAGATTTAGCATTTTAATGTCTACTATGTATGGATTTTAGAGCAACTTCATGGAAGTTTATCTCTTGTCAGCAATTGTAATTACTTTTTTCACAATTAGGGTGCTGAATTGCATTTGCATTTCAAGCGAGCGATTTACGCGAGTGTATCATGTTTGGTTTAGTTTTTTCATTATAAAGTCTTTAAACTTCATAGCTCATTCGTCTAGCGTCTAGCCTTGAGGAAAGCCCTTTCGAAAAACTTAATCTAAACTCCATTCATGCCTAGAGAAAGACAGTTTTTAAACCCACTCGACGCACGCCGGCAACCGATGTTGACACGATGACACACCAAACAGGTTCATTGCATCTCGTCGATTCGTCGATGTAGTAGTTTCTCGTTATTGACGGTACGGGCAACACGGCAACAGAAAAAATGTATCGAAAAATGGAAATGCCTGAAAGGGCCTGGCCGGGTAAGGGAGTAAAAAGTGCCCCCAAACCAAATCACTAGCTGTATGGCAAATATTGTATAGGATATTAAATAAGAAATTTCGACGGTTTATTCGAACCCCTATATGGTTTAGCATAGGATATATATAGTGAAATATAGTGAAAAATTTATTTATTCGTTTATTTCACGCCATCCTCAAAAGCTTCGAGATAAAAAATTGAAAAAAATACTAAATGTGCATCTTACTACGGTTTATCAAGATAAATTATCAAAAAAAAAATTCATGAAGAATTTTAGTACTAAAAAAAATATTGAAATTCAAAAAAAAATTTTTGGGTTTTAGAAATTCAGTACTGCTCTAATTCATATTTAAATGTGTTTCTACGGCATTTTTAGACATGTGTGATTTTTTTCAGTGTTGCGCGGTACAATTTTTTTTTTATATTTCCAAAGAGTCTGGCTGGGTAAGGGAGTGAAAAATCCGCCAAACAAAATCACCAGCTGTATGGAAAATATTGTATAGGGTACTAAATAAAACTTTTTGGCAGTAGTACCATATATTTGAGCCCTTATATGGTACACCATAGGATCTATGGTGAAAAATGCACCTTTCCGTTTTTTTCATGCCATTCTCAATAGCTTTGACACAAAAATATGAAAAAAAATCCTGAAAGTACATCTTACTTAGGTGTATCGATCAATATTTTCAAACATTTTTTTCATCAAAAAACCAAACACTAAAAAAAATTTTAAATTAATTTTATTTTTCTTTTGAATTAAATTAATTTTTTTTAATTTTGAGATTCAATACTACTCTAGTTTGTATTCAAATTTCTTCCTACGTTTATTTCAGGTATATGTGATTTTTTTCAGAATTTTTAGAGTGTTTTTCGCAGTACAAAACAAATTTATCTATATTTTCCGGCATTTCGAAATTTCGAAAAAAAAATTACTCTGAGACCCAATTTTACTCTAATTTTTATTTAAATGCTATCGCATGTGTTGTTTTTTTTCCAGATGTAGCGTAATTTTTTACTAAATTTTTAAGAGGATTGCGCGAAAAAAAGTTGTTTTTTTGGCCTTTGGGCTTTTTTAATATATTTTGAATTTAGAAGCCCATTACTGCTCTAATATTTTTTAAATTTTGTTTTTCATACGTCTAAATTTTGTCGGTATATTTAGAGCATTGTGCTGTACAATTGTTTTTCTCGTATCTTTAAATATATGAGACTAGCTGACCCGGCAAACTTCGTCCCGCCCAACATTTGTTTTTCGTTATCAATACATTCAAACATTCACGTTTTCTCACTAAGCGCTGATCATGGGTCCAATCGCAGAATTATTCATTGATTGATCTTTTAATCTACCCTTTAAATTTACCTTTTACTATAAAATTCCAATCAAAAAAACTCGACATTATAATATCAGATTATTTTCAGACACAATTCTCTTTCAAGATTTTTCAACCACTTGCAAATAACATGTTTCTCCGTTACGTTACTTGCCAAATTTGGTTTCATTTGCTTAATTAATTCTCGAGTAATGCAGAAATTTGTGCTTCATTTGTATGGCAACATGTTAAATAAAAATCAGAGCAGAAGTGGGTCTCAAAGTTATATTTTTTTGTTTTTCAAAAATGCCAGAAAATATATAAAATTATTTTGTACTGCGTATTTAAATTTTTTTCATTATTAGATTTTTTGATGAAAAAATAGTTTGGAGATATTTATCGATACACCTTAGTAAGATGTACTTTCAGTATTTTTTCTCATATTTTTGTCTCAAAGCTATTAGGAATGGCGTGAAAAAAACGAAAAGGTGCATTTTTCACCATAGATCCTATGGTGTACCATATAAAGACTCAAATATATGGTACTACTGCCAAAATGTTTTATTTAGTACCCTATACAATATTTTCCATACAGCTCGTGGTTTGGTTTGGGGGACTTTTTACTCCCTTACCCAGCCAGACTCTTTGGAAATATAAAAAAAATATTTTTTTTGTGCCTCGCAACACTGAAAAAAAATCTGAAAAAAATCACACATATCTAGAAAAGCCGTAGAAATACATTTAAAAATGAATTAGAGTAGTACTAAATCTCTAAAACCCAAAAAAAATTCAAAATTTCAATATTTTTTTAGTACTTAAATTTTTGATGAATTTTTTTTTGATAATTTTTCTTGATACACCGTAGTAAGATGCACATTCAGTATTTTTTTCAAATTTTTATCTCGAAGCTTTTGAGGATGGCGTGAAATGAACGAAAAAGTACGATTTTCACTATAGATTCCATGTTAAACCACATAGGCCACATACCATAAGCCGCCAAAATTTTAAGATGTCATTTGCCGTTTCTATTTCAGTTTCGCTTTAGCTAACGAGCAGTCAACAAACATTTGTCAATTTTCAACTTTGGTATTTCTGAAGGCTATGGGAGCGATGCGGAAAACCACTCGAAAACACCTACTCGTATCAGAGGCAACCATAATATCTACTGATAAAACCTCGATCATACAGAATTCCCTCACAACTATTTTGTTTCGTAGTGTCAAAGTGTCAAGAGGCTAATGATCAAGGGGTTGTTACTATCACAGGTCAATTTGCCGCTTGAAAGAATAGATTCTACCGATTCTACCGAAATTAATGCCAAGCTCTTCGTTGGCAACACCACTGTAGCCACTTAACAGTTCCGATCAAGCTTCCAGCGACAATTGACCCATTCCATGAGGTTATGCACCAGAGAACCAAATTTCAAATCTAGTTTTAGGAGAAAATTGAAAACGTTATTTGAATGAGCACTAGTTATATAAATTTTTTTTGTAACAAATTTAATTTTTATGCACCAACCTTTGAGAGAGGCGAGTTTCAAAAACTATATAATTATATTTAAAATATTTTAGGTTTTCACTATTTTTGTGTTTCTTGAGATATCTCTGCACATGCTTAACCAAACTCCAGTGTCTACCATTAAATGGGTGATTAAATGCTTGTTTGAAGAGCCGTGGGTAGACCTGCGTATCATTTTGTAATTTATGAGAAACAAGCATTTGAAAAACAGGTATTTTGAAGCGTTGTCACGTCACAAAAATAGACCATTTTTTTAGTTTATTAGATGAACATAGGTCCAAACATTTTTATACTTGGGTTTCTCTGAGCAAACAATGAAAGTCAACAACCCACAAAATTTGGTATAGATCGGTCCACAAATAGAGGAGTATCAACTGTCTCCAGAAGTTGTTGTCCCGTCACGGAAAGTATACGATCTGTTCCGTAACAAAATTTCGACTCACTACAAACACTTTTTTACGTTTTCATGAAAAAAGCACACAAAATTAAACGATGTTATAGTAAAATTAAGAAAATTTCCAACAAGAATCATCAGTTGGAGAATAATTTATAGTTAGATTGGCTTGTTGTCAGTAAAATACTTTTGAGGCGTGGCAACACCTGACTTTTTGCTGTTTCGGACTGTTGAACATTAATGATTTGCGGTTTGCTGATGATAGTATTGAATGCTAAAAAATATGGAAAACCCATGCAATATGGGCTTACCAGCGAAAGTCGAATATCTTATTCCGATGCCATTTTGGAATCGAGCATGGTGACTTCCGAATCGTTAAAAACGGGTATAAAAGACCGGGAATGGCGTGAAATCCCACAATACGTGAATGATAATGTTGGCATATATCTATGGGTGCGCGAAGCGGAATAAAAAAATGTAAGGGGTTGTATCTAGGACACGACCGCATTTTTGACGTAGAACTACACAATTATATTATGCAATCCACTTGTTTACTACTTCAAATATTATTTTAGAGTGCATCGTAATTTTTAAAATGACTTTTTAGTTTTTTTTATTGTTACTACTTCAGTAGTAAAAATTTTCATTTGAAATTCGAACAATTTAAAACTGGTAGGTCTGGCCTGGTAAACTGATAAAGAATAAAATAGATATCGCTACCAGACTGTATCTGAAACGACGATTTTCCCAGGCTTCTCAGTTTAAAAGTACGTTTTAGGGAAACATATTCCGGTCTGCACAACGACAAGCGAGAACAAAAGTATTCAACACCAAAAAATACCCCCGACTTGCATGTATTTGCAAAGCGGATCCATGGGGAATCCGCTTTGCAAATACATTAACACATTAATTTTGAAGTCCGTGTTAGGGAAACACAGCTCAGTGGGAACAAAAATACCTCCCGACTTGCATGTATATTTGCAAAGCGGATTTTCACAGGTACATCGATTTTAAAGTCTGTGTTGGGGAAACCGTAAATCGGCCAAAAAAATTGTAATGTATAGCATATCAAACAAATCTTAGACAATTTCCGATTCGATTGGTATGCAAATCATGAGAATTCGTTCACAGTGAAAATAGTTATTAACGTTAACTTTATTTCATAAAAACGTTACCTGTTTTCTGATTTGGCACACTTCCTGAAAGACGTAGTTCTTCGTCAAAAAAGAATAATGTTTGATAGTGAAAGATAGGATTTAAGTGAGAGGGAGATAATGCTTGAGTGAAAAGAACTTACACAGGTATGTGTGCGGATGTATACAAAGAGTTTATCAAAAATTTTGATAGCTAAATCAAATGCGTTCCCCCTGTAGAGAGCGCCACTCGATGAACTAGGATTTTGCTAGCCATTGATCACAAGCACCAGAGTGAACGTGTTCAACAATCACGATATAAAAACTGGAGGTCGGTTTATGACCACTCCCACTTTTCCCAAATAAAGACATACCATGTATTACGGGTAACAGGTACATTTAATTTATATAGCTTTTTTTGATGAACATACCATAAACAATTAAAATTGCCTTGTTTCGCAATGTTTCACAATCTAAAAGAACATAGAGCTCATTTTGCACACAGGTCGAATGTGTTTTTTCTCTGTTTTTGAAGGAATGAAAACGTAAAATGGCACTAAAACGCTAGAATGAAAAAAGTCACCATATTATCACCATATTGACACTATTGAAAATTCAGTAGGAAGCACCGTTCCTGAGATACAAAGGAGGGTAGGTTCAGGACCACCGGGTGCGTTAGGACCACTTTCCTCTATAGGATGGACTTTTGAAAGGGGGAGGAGAGATCTCAGAGGAAAGTTAGAAGTATTCAGAGTAATAAAAAAACATAAAAATAGTATATCGCTTGCTACAATACGTTGAAATTATTATTTAATACAACTTATTGATTGTGTGACGTGACAACGCTTCGTGGAGACTGTTTATTCGCACAGAGCGGGTTGTCACGTCACAAAATGCATGCCGTCAAAATGTATGTCGCGGACGGCGCCAGTGGTTGTATGGTTAGCGTAACAGCCTCACAATCCGATCGGCCTGGGTTCAATCCCAGCTGGCGTCGTTGGGATTTTCTGAGGCGAAAAATCTCTGGTTACGTCTTCCTTCGGAGCGGAAGTAAAAGAAGTTGGCCCGGCTCATGAGTTGTTGAGTCTGATAGGTAGGAGCAGGTGGAGTCGCCTCCCTGATGTCGGTGATTGGCACTAAAGTGGCGGAAATAGGCCGACGAAAAATAAGCGAAGATAAAAAAAAAAAAAAAAAAAAATGTATGTTCTCGCGAGTTTTTTGAAAAACTGAGTATACAGGAATCTACGTTCCTCTTTCATGGACAAATCATAGAACAAAGTTTATCTGTATGTTTTGAAACAGAACTGAAAATACAACATTAATGTTCAAAAGTCGGAACCTGCAAAAAGACTGGTGTTGTCACGTCACAAAAGTATTGGACTGGAAACAAGCGAATTCAACTGCAAAATATTCTCCAACTGAAGATTCTTGTAGGAAATAAAAAAAAAATATAAAAAATGTAAATGAAATCAGTTCGTTTTTTATGTTTGCTAAACTGATTTCAATGTTGAGAAAAAATAAATAAATTATCTTTTAGATAACTCGTCTTACTCAAACCTCTGTAGGGGAAGGAAGTGGGACTATCATCATCATCATCATCATCATATAAATTTTCTCAATTCCACTTAAAAATCGTTTACCATTTGGAAATCGTGTGATTTATACATGAAAACGAGAAAAAAAACTGTTTCTAGTGAGTCAAACCGTTGTCACGTCACACTGGAATGTTGTTACAAAGAAATCAGCTAGCACCACAGCGGCTTCATAAGCAATGAAAAACAAACAATGACATCTTTATGTAGAAGCTAAAGGGTCATTTTCGGAAACTTTTGAAGGGCTATTCGGTTTCAACATTGAGAAAAGTTACAATGAGAAGTAATTAGTTTCACACATACCACTAAGTGAATGTATGCACTAGCATACATGTATCGCTTTGAACGTTTCATTTAAAACACAATCAAGGTTTGTTCTTTGGTGTAGAATTTTAAAACCAGCTTTGATGAGCAGTAACGGTAACACTATGTTGAGAAGGCGAAGGATCTCCAGGTACGTGGAATGAATTGAAAAAGAAGAGGTTACAATCATAACTAAGAAATCCTCAAATCTACGAAAAAAAAAATTTCGAATGGAAGCCAACAGAATCTCTAATTTCTAAGAAAGTCAAAGAAGATTCATAAACAAGTATCTCGGATAACTTAACGTTCCAAATTGCTCGATTTTTTGCACACAGATCCCAAGCAAAGCCACGTGAGTCACAACACACAACACATTTTTCTTTTAATTCTGAATATAATTTCCATATAATTTCCGAAATGAAACCGAAAATTTTTAAATTTTAATTTTCACCTAAAATGGATTTTTGAAGTAAGAAACAGATTCTCTTGGCACTATGTTCCACAGAAAATTCTTCACCCTGCACGAGATTTCGAGATTTGTGTGGCAAGATACGCGATTATCAGTCTAAGTAGGAAGAATTTCCTCTGACGGAAACATCCCTCAGTTTGCAGATCCGACATCCACATCACGATTTAAGCGATTAGTTCAGAGGCCACTTATCACTTGGATACAGGGCCGCATAGATATTGGTGCTCGATCCAATTGTCACTGGAATAAAACTACCAAAACAACAAAAAACAAGCTTTATTATCACAAAGTTTACTTAATTCCTATGTTATCCAGAGTCACAACTTCACGACAACAGCTTTCGCTACAAACTGGAACCCAAAACACTTCCCTATAGCAGCCGTTCGAACGACAATCACTTCTCTAACTAACTGTGAGAAGTCAACACCCATCGAACCCAAGCGACCTTAAGAGTTCCTCCTTCTCGTCGAATACTTTTCATTGTCTAACTAGATTGAAATGAAAATGCCCATTTAAGGGGACGCGATCGATTCCGCCACCACAACCGTAAAGATCGCGCTTTGCTGGGTGAGGCAAAACCTGGCGCCTTTGGAAACCTATAATCGATCTGAATCCGAGCGGCCGACGAACGCTGGGCATTTGAGTTACTACTACGGTTGACGGATAAAGTTTATCGCCCCCGCACGAATAACTCTAACATCCGATAGTGCTCCTCCACTTGTCGTGATCTGTTGTCACCAGCAAGAGGAAAAGTTCTAAGGTTCCGAAACAGGTTTGAAGCATCGGAATGGTATAAATATAGTGTTGTTTACGATCGATACGTGCTAGGTTTTTTTTCTACGATTCTTGAAACGATTCTCATTGTTGTTTCATAAGTCAGATTATTATACATCAACGTGCGAACTTCAAACAACTAAGAAAATGCGAAAGCGTATGTAACGCTCAAAATTTTTCAATTAAATTAAAGTGGGTTCCAAAAGCGCTAACTCTTCATTATGCAAATATTAGACAGAATATATAAACAGACGCTTCGCCAGAAATTACCACCATTAATCCACAAAGCCAGCGGGACTGGAGGCGTTCTATCGTCACCGTCAACACCACAGAAGTGGCACGAGTATCGCACGAGGCAACGCTTTTTTGAACTAAATTAATCTTCCATCAAGAGTGACAAACCCATTTCCGAAATGTTTTCACCGTGATACTGCGAACTCCAGGGTCACACTGTCAAAAGTTAAAGCGATAATCATTTGTCATCGCGGATTCGCACAGTGCGAAAACAAATAGAACGATACGGATGGAGGAATTTCTAATCAAAGTTTCGGAATATAGCAAATTTTCGCACTGCTGAAGCGTGTCAAAGTTGAAATCTTTGTGTTGGAACAAAAGGGGCTTGAATGTTATCGGTTATCTTCTCAATACGGGAATGTAGTTCTGCGAAAACGCTGTTAGTTCCGATCAAAGCGCCTCCCGTTTTGATCCCATATTCCAGCTGGGAGGCCGGCGATGTTCGCAGCTCATTAATTATTCATCATCGGGTAGCTTTTTGTATTGTTAGAAATTCTCACTCATCATCAGTGCCAGATCCGACAGCCATGTGATCTAATGCGTAAGGCATCGGATTACAACATTTCGACCCGAGCTAGAAGCTAGATAAAGTTAGTATTTAAAAGAAAAAAAAAACAATGTGCAAGTACATCTCGGTATTCCGAACGGGTTACCATAGATGGCACTGCCCCGATGACCAAAAGGGGGGACAGCTCAGTGCAGTGGAACAACAACGCGCGCGCGCTCAACCATTTATCTCAAATGGGATACATCGCGCTCCTCATTCCCCATATGGGCCCCAGATCGAATCTCACAAAGTTGGAAGGTTGGGAGGGCGAAAATGCTAAACAGTTTCGCCTGTGTACTAATATTGACTTACGGCCAGGCGATGGGAGCGAGCGTGTGTCATTCGACATTACTCATCTTTTCGATTGATACCGGACGAAGGTGATGTGTGTGTGTGTGTGTGTGTGTGTGTTTCGATTACCGGTTGGCCACGAGAGAAATAACGCGCTTGGGACTTCGAAGAATAATCACACGTGACTGTCTCAGTTACTGAGTATGGTTGAACAGGTGCAATGCTTGTTTCAACAGAGGAATAGTACTTGGAATGGTAGCAAAACAATGTCAGAAGTGAGCTTTGAGTTCGGTAAAATAGGCTTTCTCTACTTACATTTAGATGGACTGTGGTAAGACAGACAATGTGGGTAGGATGGACATATTGCTGGTACGAATATTTAACTGTTGAATTTCACATTTTTTGATGAGACCTTCTGACATATAATAGAAAATCTTATGGTTTTGGTAATAGTTTTCGTCGAAACGAAAAAAAAAATTATGGGAAAGGAATCCAGATTTGCCTGAAAGATGTGTGGAATGTGAAGAATCAAACGGAAAAAATATTTTGAGGCCCACCTGGAAACTACACTCTGTCCAACTTCTATAAGACCAGGTGATCTTGCTGCTTTGTGTCATTGTAAACAAACAATTCTACAATTTATATTCTAGTGTGTAGGTATTGGTGACTACCATACACTGCATGATTTCCATATGTGTGTATGGAAGCGCTGAGCATAAAAACGAATGTTTTCGTTTTTTTCAACTGTCAAGTTTCTATAAGACTAGTTACATTTGCCGTTGTTGTAGTTGTTTTGATCAATCAATCTTGAAAATGCCAAAGGGAAAAGTACTCACGGAGAGAGAAGAAAGACAAATCGATGCATTTCACCAAGAAAACGTTGATATCAGAGAAATTGCTCGTCGAATTGGGCAATCCCATCCAGTAGTGCTCAATTATTTGGCGAATCCTGTAGGATACGGTAAAAAGGAGAGAGCTCCACGTAAATACAAGCTCGCTGACCGGGATATGCGGGAAATAGTTAGTACAGCTTCGAATACCTCAAAATCGCCTATGCAAATGAAGCAATATTTCAACTTCTCTACTACTCGGGTGACAATTCGTCAAATTTTGGTAAAAAATTCTCACATAAAGAGGGTTTAAAAGGTTAAAGCTCCTCATCTTAAACCATATCACATCGGAAGACGTCTGAGTTTTGCCATAGCTCACATGAACCGACAGTGGGACATGGTATTTATTTTTTTTTTTCCAAAATATATATTTTTATCAAGGCTCATATGGCGTTAGCCTCACGGGGCCGGGAGTTCAATACTTTGACAATTTTTCTTATTATCTATGTTAGTAATATGTAACCGATTACTCGCGGTTGGCTCGAGGTTAGTATTACAAGTGTTTTCGTAATTCGGATGTTGCTGTCTCCAATGCTCTGTACGTGTACCCGACACGGGATACTTCCTATTGGGATGCAGCTGACCCTTAATCAGCAACGCCCCCCTAGTCTGTACCTCATATCTAGCGTGGTGCGTCTTTCTCGACTCGAGGAATCCAGGATAGAATGGTCACTAACCGGCGCAATCATCAGTTCATGTAGAGTTGTCATGAGCGGTACAACCTTTGGCTCTTGTTGAATGATCAGTGGACTGCACAACCTTTGGCCCGTGTATCTGTAAAGAGTGTGTGTATGTATTGCCGCGACTAAGTAAAAGTTTATCGATCGGATAGGACATGGTATGTTGTGACAAAGAATGTTTCCAAAAGAATACATTTTGCTATATACCGTAACGAAAAGTTCTTCAATGTATAGGTTATCTTCAATGACGAAAAAAAGTTCAAGTTGGATGTTCAAGGGTTTCAACGGGTACTGGCGTGATTTACGGAAGAAGGAACAGTATTTTTTAACCAGGAATTTTGGTGGAGGCTCGTGCATGGTTTGGGCGGGATTCTGTGCAACCGGAAAGCTCAAGATAGCTTTCACATCATTCAAGGATTACACACATGTTCTGGAATCACATTCCAGCAAAACAATGCTACTATTCATACCAGCAAGGAAACTAAGCAATGAATTGAGGACCAAAAACTTATTTTTTTTGGACTGGCCGACTTGCTCTCCAGACTTGAATCCGGTTGAAAGCCTTAGGGAGATCCTTGTACGCAGAATCTACAATGAGGGCGTTTTGAATTTTTAATTGATAATACTTATGGAAGTGGTCTTATTGAAACTGGACAGCTGAAATTAGCATATTTAAGCACAATAAATACAACTCTTTTGAACGAAATTGACGTTAAATATACTTTGTTCTAAGCATTCAACAATGTATGAATGTACATTGTTGAAATTCTAACTGTTTGTGTTGCAACGAAATAGAATCAGGGTGGTCTTATAGAAGTTGGACAGAGTGAATGTGTATTCTTTATCGAAAAAACGGTGATGACAGTTAACATCAAAGTGATGTACGGAATTTATCAATAGGTAGAATCTTTGTTGACTGAAAACTGGCGATGATTTAAATAGTCACACTGATGGGGTAAGACGAGTAGTTGCTAGCGTGGAAAAGGCGAATCGTGAAGCGCTAGGAAGTTAGATAGCATCCCACTCGCGCTCTTCGTCTACTCACATTTCAGTTTCTGAACGAAGAAATAGAGAGAGAAAATATAATTATTCCACTTGCGAATTATTCTACGCTGCATGTATTGCACTAAATGTCCGTCCTGACTCTAGCAACTACCCGTTCTACTCGCTCTATGAAAAGTGCTCGGATTTTCGGCCTTTTTATGTTCTTGAAAAAAAAACCGAAACACTGTTTTTGTGGAATATTTTACCAATTAGTTTGCAAAACAGTGTATGAAAAAACTGTGTTTGAGCTGTTCCAATTGTTTCCGGAGTTCTTCTTACACTGACGCTGAATTTTCCGTCTGGTTCGGACCAGCAGTGGATTTTTTAAATTTTGTTAATTTTATTGTATAGTTCAAACGATTTTCTGAAAATTAAAAGTTATTGTAAAAAACTAAAATCATCAGTTGAAAGATAATTGTAGTTAAAAAAGGTTTTGTTTTTCAGCTATCTTCTATTCGGTTATTCGCACCCAACCCTAATCCAAATTATTCTCACGTCGCCTTGGTGGCCGAATCGACTGTGACAAACATTATTAAAGTGTTTGAGAAACAGCTGACGACTGCTAGGAAGTCATGATCAGGAGAAAACTGCGGCGACCGGAAGAAGAGTGTTTTTATCCTAATCATTCTATCAGATATGTCGGAAATATCACACAAATAATTGTGTAAAAGTGCTCCTGTGGTCGAGTAATTAGCGTCACACCTAACTTGACGGGGGTTCGGGTTCGATTCCCGTTCTGGTCGGGGAATTTTTCGTCAAAGAAATTTCCTCCGACTTGCACTGTGGTCACTCGTATTCTAGAGCTTGCCACTCAGAATGCATTAAAGGCGTATTATTTGGCATAAAAATCTCAACTAAGCACTAATAAAAATGACGCAAGTAATACTACGTCGAGACGGTGAAGTTCCTCTACGAACGTTAGTACCAAACAAGAAGAAGAACTGTGTGAAAGAACCAAGTAATGAGCCAAAGCAAAAGCACCTAGTTAGGTCATAAAATTCAAGTCCAAGTGTGATTACGTTAATATTAACGATGAAACATACATCAAGGTGGATCCCAAGCAGCTCTCACATCAAGAGTTAACACGGCTATCAGAAAAGAGGTTCAAGATACATACATAGGATACTGCAGTCATAAGCAGAAAAAGTTGTGGCAATACTAGATATACTGAAAATTTCTCTCTTTTTCTCCCTCTCTCTCTATCTCTCTCTCTCTTTTTCTCTCTCTCTCTCTCTCTCTCTTTCTCTCCCTCTCTCTCTCTTTCTCTCTCTCTCTTTCTCTCTCTCTCTTTCTCTCTCTCTCTCTCTCTCTCTCTCTCTCTCTTTCTCTCTCTCTCTTTCTCTCTCTCTCTCTCTTTCTCTCTCTCTTTCTCTCTCTCTCTCTCACTCTCTTCCTCTCTCTCTTTCTCTCTCTCTCTTTCTCTCTCTCTCTTTCTCTCTTTCTCTCTATTTCTCTCTCTCTCACTCTCTTCCTCTCTCTCTCTCTCTCTCTCTCTCTTTCTCTCTCTCTCTCTCTTTCTCTCTGTCTCTCTTTCTCTCTCTTTCTCTCTATTTCTCTCTCTCTATTTCTCTCTCTCACTCTCTTCCTCTCTCTCTCTCTCTCTTTCTCTCTCTCTCTCTTTCTCTCTCTTTCTCTCTATTTCTCTCTCTCTCTTTCTCTCTCTCTTTCTCTCTCTCTCTCTTTCTCTCTCACTATTTCTCTCTCTCTTTCTCTCTCACTATTTCTCTTTCTCTCTCCCACACTATTTCTCTTTCTTTCTCACTATTTCTCTTTCTCTCTCACTATTTTTCTTGCTCTCTCACTATTTCTCTTTCTATCTCTCTTTCTTTTCTCTCCTTCTCTCTCTCACTCTCTCTCTGAAACATATGATCGGAAGTTGTACAGCTAGCTTTAAACTAAGTACCAAGTTTAGATTCATTCATTTTTTGTTTATGCTTTCAAGGCTTTAAACATTCGCCTCTTTGGACTCATGGATGGTGGAATTTTGCGGTCTAAAAGTTCTCTTAGCTACAGTTCAAGAATGTTGGAAAATTTCAAGTAAAGCGAATAATTTCCAACAACGGACTAAAACAATGTACGGGCAGCATTGAAGTGTACGTGAAGTATTAATTACATTTGATCAGATATTACTACTAGTTATACAAATTGATGAGCATTGATGGGTCCAAGCAACAAACAGGCTATGGACCCAAAGATGTACCAGATGTACCAGGGATTCCTGAAAATGCTGCAAGGTCTGAACAACCTCGTCGAATTGCGTGAAAGAACGTTCTATTGTGACTATTGCGAGTGACTTGATTTACGAGTTCTTTTTTTTCACGAACTATCGATGATGATGTCAACAATTCCAGGATTAACTCGCGAGTACAATCGTGATGTAAAAATTTCCAGCCTACAGCCGTGAGATACTTCAATGGTGTCGCGGTATACACACAATAATCATCAAGCAAAACGATCCAACTTCTCTCCGTTTATACACGCTCTGCTGATTTGGACCAAGAAAGATCGGACTATTCGTGCTATTAATAACACAACAATGGAAGCCTTATTTCAATTGTCCAACTGTGTTGCGCTCTCTCTAACGAACCACCTTAAATGTGTGCGTTCGCCCATCTCTGTGGCAGAGCATCTTAAAATGCATCAGAAATGAAAAGAAGGTGGAATAAGATGGTCGCTCATGTTGGACAACGAAGTGTCTTAAATATGATCCGATTAACACGAATTGTTCGCAATTTCGTCAAAACCACATCGGAATATTTTTATGGATGCTTTCCTTGAGAGTGTAATCGATAATCTTTATAAAACGTTTTTATGGTTCCAGATTCTGACTCGATTGGCTAGAGCTTTGGAGTGATTCCATTTGAATTCGAAGGTCGATTTTTTTAAATTTTTTGCTTTGGCTCAAATTTTGCAGACGCATTCTCTATGATCAAAAGGGACAATTTGCATAATTGGTTTTCCATTTTGGCTCTAGCCTTACTTTTGAGAAGGGTCTGAACAAAAAATGCTTGAAAATGTTCAATGTTTTCCTCCACTTCCTCCACAAGTTTTGATCTTCGACCTGAACATTTTTTCGCTTTCTTAAATCGATTTAAATATATTTCACAAGTCTACTGTATTCATTATTCGTGATTTTATTATTTTTTATACTCAAACATCGCTGTCAAAAATTATCTGTTTTTTAGGAAAAAATACTTCTAATTACATTCGGAAAACATTCGAAAACGACCAAAAGTTGAGAGTTTTCAGTAAATTTTATTTCAAAATCACTGATTCTTATGGACTCGGGAACTACTGAACCGATCGACATGAAAATTGGTATGTGGGGGTTTTTAGGGCCGGGGAAGGTTTTCATGAT
Organism: Toxorhynchites rutilus septentrionalis; assembly: GCF_029784135.1. Lineage (NCBI taxonomy): Eukaryota > Metazoa > Arthropoda > Insecta > Diptera > Culicidae > Toxorhynchites > Toxorhynchites rutilus. Next base: position 114,409,331 of record NC_073746.1, read on the forward strand.
AGTTTGAGACCCCTCTCCCTCTAAGGGGGGGCTGCCATACAAAAGAAACACAAATTTCTACATTACTCGAGAAATAATTAAACAAATGAAACGAAATTTGGCACGTGGAGGTTTTAGGGTACAATAAATGTATCTGTGGTGGTTAGACACTCCACCCCCCTCTCTAAGGGGGGGCTGCCATACAAGTGAAACACAAGTTTCTGCATTACTCGACAATTAATCAAGCAAACGAAACCAAATTTGGTATGTGAAGATTTTAGAAGGCATGAAACGTTTCTATGGTGAATAGACACTCCTCCCCCCTCTCTAAGGGGAGAAGATGGGAGGGATCTGTCTTTATTCTATCATATTTTCTGTATCAAACATTTATTCCATGTAACGGAGAAATATGTTATTTGCAAGTGGTTGAAAAATCTTGAACGAGAATTGTTTCTGCAAACAATCTGATATTATAATGATGAGTTTTGCGAGAAGTACTAGGAAATTTTTAGTAAAAGGTAAATTCAACGGGGTCGATTAAAAAATCAATCAATGAACAGTTCTGCGATTGAACTCATGAACTTGCGCTTAGTAAGAAATCGTGAATGTTTGAAGGTATTGATAACAAAAAACAAATTTTGGGCGGGACGAAGTTTGCCGGGTCAGCTAGTTTGATATAAAAAAAATCAAAAACACATTTTTTGAGAAAATTGAGTTTTAAGTGTTATTTCCGAAACAAAATAAAAATGAAACTGTTTCTTCAACAGTGCATATTTTCTCCATATAGCCTCAATAATAACCTAAAACATTGCGGAGGACACCAAAGCAATCGGACCAACCGTTCCTAAGTTTTTTTTTTTAATTTTTCAAGCAACTTTTGTTAAGACCCCTTCTCCAAAGCAAATCGAAATGGAAGACCGATGATACGAACTGTTCTTTTTTGCCATAAAGAATTCGTCTGAAAAATTTGAGCCAAATAAAAAAAAATCCCAAAAAAAAATTAAGAGGAAAAGCGTCATTTGCAGTGGAGCAGCTCCTTGCTAGTGCGATGTTTCTATGCAAATCTCTCAAACGATAACGCTGAATATTATAAGCTTTTGTCGCAAGGGTTCAGGTCATCAGGTGGTCGTGATTTAACAACATACAGTCCTATAAAAATATCGAGTACGTCGTGGTAGCTCAGTTAATTATTTTTTCACGAGACCTCTGTTTTCACAGATTGCATTACGCAATGTGTCTACTAAGTTTCGGGAATGAACTTGAAAAAAAGTTATTTTAATATTTGTTTAATTTAACATTTAAAGCAGTTTCCTCTAGCTCAACGGCGATTCGAATGCGTGTTCTAGCACATTCCGAGAAATGACGTTTAAATCTTCGGTTAGAGTTGTTCGAATTCCTCTGAAAAGCTTTTTGATTTTGCCCTAAATTTAGAGAAAAGAGAATGATTACAGCTGATGATTTAGGACATAGACGCAAAAATTTACCCACAATCAGTGACTTAAGTGACAGTGAGTGAAATAATATTCTCCAGTAACCATTTGGCCGGATTAAAAAAACTTCTTAGCTAGCACCAGTTCGTTACACTGTGTATTGTATAATGTAATCTTCTGTTATGGAATTTTCTAAAGCAACCCTTATCAATGATATATAGTCGTTCACCGCTTTCTACTGCTTTCAGACAATTTGTGGATTCCCTTTTCTTTTTTTTTGTTTTGTTTCTTGCTTCCTAGAGTGAATTTATCCAGTTTTTGACGCTCTGTTCGGGAGTGAAGAGTATCCAGGTGAGGGCGCTCTTAATCTGGTACGGCAACTTAAGACCGAGCGTTGTAATGGTGGGACCCAATCTCTTGATTTCTGTATGAAAGATCTTTTTTTGAAAGCTTGAAAATTGCGACTTGAATCCCGCTCTGCTTTTTCTGGGAAAAGTGCTTCAACAGTGAGTCCAATCTTGGAAAATCGAAAAACTCGCGATATTTGTATTAGAAATACCAGTTTATGCCGAAACAACGGAAAAATATTTGACTTTGCTATTTAATCCTCAACCCGGTAAATGTACTTTGTACACCTAATTTGGTAAATTGAAAGAAATTGGGAGAAGATGACGAAATCAATTTTTTTTTATCTGAAGATTTCGGGTTGGATACTCTGAATTCATAGCTTATCAGCGATAAAAAAGTTGGCGATAGTTCAAATAATTAGATCACTCATGCATTTCATTTGTCCCATATGTCCTATATACAAACTATCGAAAAATGTATAATTTGTGCTGATCTTCGAAGCAAACATAATTTTGTAATAACACACTAAACAGCAGGAAGTGAACAGAATAACAACTGAAACGGATTGATAGGTATGTGCATCATTGTAAAAACCTTTTTTTATTTCCAACAACATTTTGTACCATTTGTTGTTAGTTGTTTTTTAGTAAACTGGGATACCCGATTGAACTATCATAATTCGAGCGATTGCAATACATTGTAAAATAATTGAAAACACGGAAGATAGTTCCTACCTGTAGCGAGAACGAAGCTTTCGGCGTCGAAGGCACTGTGCTGACCGATGATTTTCTCTGCAAAAACAAGCGTTACGAGGGGTGAACCGGGTGGTGTTACATAGTTATATAGGATAGATGTTAGAGCAAATCAGAATCGGAACAAAGAAAGATTAAAATGAATTAGCGGGTCGTGTTTAGGAGAAAAAATCAAATGAAAAACGTCTTTCGCAAACGAGCAAATCGCAACACAGAAGCGCTAAAACACTTTGTAGAAGTTCCATGCAAGTTGGTGGGTTCGAAGGTGTGACAAGCTGGGTGGCTGCTACCAAGCCTCGAGCGATACCTGCGCGCTCATACGAAGTCTAGAGGTGGCCGTGGTTGCGATTGAGCTCATCGTTCCCACCGATGTGAGGGATTCCTTCGAGCCCGATCGGGATAGGCGTGTTTTCCGGGAAGACGGTGAGAGTGTAACCTTGGCAATCGGGACAAATATGCCGTACTTGGATGGGCACTCGAAATACCTGTGAGATATATGGTGAGAATTTTATAGTTAATTGTTTAGAGCAATATAACTTTTAGTGGAGTGAAAATGCTTACTTAACGCCATCGACGGAACCATCATTTTTGCCGCTGGGTTCGTCCAGTTGCACTCCACACCAGTTTCCGCTGGCGAATTGTGTCTCGCCAAGAAACATCAGAATGCCGGGCCTAGAGCCAAAGCCGGAAGACACAATAACACGATCACCAACCGACAAGGTGGCTGCTTCTGCAAATTGAATTTTCAAACAGTAAGCATCTTAGCGGGATGCATTTGCGCGTCAAACTTACTGCCCATTGCCGGCGATTTGGAAGCGAAACTAGACACACTGTGCGTCGGAGATACGGCACCGGAGCGTACCGGAGAGGTGAGAGATCTCACACTATGATCGAGGGAGCTTTCACCGCCGCTCATACCTCCGCTTGCTCCAGGCAAGGGTTCTCTTGTTAGTCTCGTCAGCCTGGAGAAGACCCCCTTCTTGGGTTCACACTGGAAGTATCTCTTCCCGGAAACGGACCCATCGTTTTTCCCATTGGGCTCATCCAGTACCACCCCGGCCCAATCTCCGGGAGCAAAATGTGTCTCGCCGATGTATGCAATATGTCCTGGCCGAAGCCCTCCAACCCAAACGCGCTGGCCAATGATAAATCCATCCGTGTCGGTCGTCAGGACAACTCCTTGATCTGGAAGTCAATGTGGAAGAACAAACGAAAAATAGCATGATGTCACTATCCGTATACGTAGCATTCAAACATCTATGATGATAAATAATTAGCTTTCTTTGTAGCTTGGGCAAACATTCGAACGGAGGAAGCCGACCGTCCGAGAGATATTAGTTCGTACCAGCAGAGGACATGTGAGTTGCCGGATACACACAAACACGCTGGAAATACACACATATCTGCCAGTGAACCGGAATGTGTTTTCGTTGTCAAGATGTGGATATGTGGGAAAGCTTCTACGGCGGTGGGTGATTTGATTAAATCAACGATATGGCATGAAATAATTGGAATCCATCGCTCGAGTGAATGGATATAATGAATATACATTGATTGAATTTACACGGAAATCAATCATTCAATATTGGCTGCATGGCATCAATTTCATATTAATTATAGGACCATGTTCCACCGCAGTTACCAGCAACGATAATGAACTTTTTCGTGTGGTGAAATCGATGTCATGTTCAATCGCTGCACGCATAAACTTACCAGGGGAAATAAATCAGCACAAACGAGCATGAAAGGCAAATATGCAAAACGAAGCCAATTCGGCCGAGCAACGAACCACTTGTAAGCATTGTCTGTTGATTTTTTCTTCGAATGGTTCATATTTACCCTATAGCAAATCATTCCAACGAAATGATGTCAAAAGACTATATAAACAGTGCGAATTTCAATGTAAAATTGTGTTTTAGAGTTTATACTTTTATTTGATGTGAAATTCTGAATTTTCACCGTTATTGTCTGGGAACAACGAACTTGAACTGGATGGTACTCGAGTTCAGCAATCCATATTCATTGTATACATTTCGGTGCTAAGAAAAGTCGTCTCGATATCGCAATTCTCCTGTGATTATTTTGGAAAGAATAATGCCTGGTAGCATTTAATAATCGTACACCTTTTGCCTCGTCTTGGTTCTTTAAAAAACTCGTTGAAATGTAGAAATTATTTAAAAATTAAAACGAAACAAACATAATTTTTTAAGTAATAATTTTTCATTTCATTTTTTTTATTTCGATTTTTATTTTCTTGGAAATGTTTTTTTTAAATAATAATCACTGCTCGTATTTTATTACTAGGAGAATGTGAGGGTCGCTTTTGTATAATTATAAAATCACAAGAAGCTGAATAGTTTGTCAAATTTGCATTAGTGTTCAACAATAACATGGAAAAGGGATAGACCGAAAAATCATCTTCTTTTATTCGTTAGCGAATTCGTATTTCGATTCCTTAGGATGGACCATGAGCTTAGATGGAGCTTAGAAAGATAGATTTTGCAGAATACAGGTCGGATTCGATTATATATAATCGCAATTTCACTTTCAACGTTAATTCACAAAAAACTATTTTTCTATTAATGTTTGACATTCATACATTAATGAAAAAATTGTTTTCTTGAGATTCGATTATGTATAGGATTTGAAAATAATTGTTGAAAAAAAAGGTCGACTATATATAATCGAGTCCGACCTGTATATCAATTTTTTTAAAATCGTGATGACTTTGAATCGTTTTTAATTTTTAATTTCTTACCATTGAATGAAAGACGCCATTTTGCATGTAAAAATACCCGTTTGAGATTAAAGATACCACATTTAACACGCGGAACATAGATTACCATTTATTATTCATACTTCTGATTCAGATTATCTTAAAATAAAGAGAGTTTTTCCCACGTACGTATAACTCATCATCACGGGAGAACGGCTGATCAGATCTACGTCGTCCATATATTTTGTGAGTTTGTCTTCACGCAAATTAGAATGATAGAGTACTTTGGAAAATATTTGAGATGATTAGAAAAATTCGAAAAAATTGGCTATGCATATCTATATATATAAAAATATATTTCTGTCTGTCTGTCTGTCTGTCTGATTCTTATAGACTCGGAAACTACTGCACCGACCGACATGAAAATTGGTATGTAGGGGTTTTTGAGGCCGTGGAAGGTTTTCATGATAGTTTGAGACTCCTCTCCCTCTCTGAGAGGGGGGGAGGTCTGCCATACAAATGGAACACAGATTTCTGCATTACTCGAGAATTAATCAAGCAAACGAAACCAAATAAGGTATATGGAGGTTAGATTGCCAATGGATGTATGGGAAAAAAGTGACCCTCGAATTTTCAAAGCGAACTTGATTAAAAATGTTGATTCCCACGAAAAACTATCCTATGCAAAATATCAGCTCAATCGGACTTCATTTACTAGTGTCGCACAGCGGTCAAAGTTTGAGTTTTTTGAAAACCGAGAAATCACCCAAGAGGGGAAATCGGGGTTTTCGAAAAAAAAAATTGATGCCAAATGTCTTCAAATTGCATGAAACGTCGAGATCTAGTTTCATCTCGAAATTTTTTTTTTGTCAAATATCGACACTCTGGGACTTTTTTCAGAATACGAGGCAAAACGTATGGTTTTGGATGCCGATGAAAATCGTCATATCGATTTTTCATACGGGACTCCCTACGAAATGTTGATTCTCACAATAAAATACCCTCTGCAAAATATTGGCTCATAACGGAGAAACATGTTATTTGTAAGTGGTTGAAAAATCTTGAACGAGAATTGTGTCTGAAAATAATCTGATATTATAATGATGAGTTTTGGTAGAAATACTAGGAATTATATAGTAAAAGGTAATTTTTAAGGGTAGATTAGAAGATCAATCGATCTGTCATTCCGTCATCAATTCTGCGATTGAACCCATGAATAGCGCTTTGTAAGAAAACGTGGATGTGATAATGAAAAATACATTTTGGGCGGGACGAAGTATGCCGGGTCAGCTAGTATTTTATATATCAGATACAGATTTATATTATATATCAGATACAGATTTCATCTCATCTTGGATACAGAGATTCAGCTTCACATTTTTTGATTTAGAAACGATTTTATGATTCCAGACTCCATATTCCACATGCTAGATGTAGATGACGGTGCCAGATTAGACTACCAGTTACAAATCTAAATAACAGATACAAGACAAAAAATTGGATACCAGATGCCAAACTATATTTCTAAGTTGTTAATTCCGCATTTAGATTCCTGATACAGATACTTCCTTTAGCTTCTGAACTCATACTCAGATCCTCAGAATCCAGTGGATTATTAAAAATTCCGATTCCAGAATACAAATGAAGTTTCCAAAATCAGACATGAAGCTCTATATTGCTTCTATACTATATCTATATAAAATCTGTGATCTTGGTCTTAACTGTCATTTTACTTCACTTATTTTTGAAAATCTGTATTGATAATTGTATTTAATTTGTGAGTCATAATTTGTGTTGCCATTACTGCATATTAATCTGTATTTCTCCACATTTTTCACTAATAATCTGTAACGTCTGATTTTTTTTATTACTTCCGAATACCACCCTCTTTATCACCTCCTTTATCTAGAAAAGTACGGCTCAACTTGGAAATTTTTATAATGTCACATGGTAAAATTTGACAGATGGAGAGAAACGGTAGCATGAACAAAGCAAGTACTTTGATTGTAAGAAATTGTAAGGTTTCAATTTCGATTTCGTGCAAAGCGATTTCGACCAAATGATCACATAGAACCGTTTTTTCAACTCAGCAGGAACAACCATATTGTCGACCTGCAAAAGCTGCTATATGGTTTGTCGTCACATGATAACCGGGAAATGGCATCTGAACTGGCCGAAAAAATAAGCTCACTCATCTGTTCAATTTAAAAACTCGCTTAGCCAGAAGAGATGGGTTTGGTGGATTCTTGAAGAGCCTAAAATATCTAGGGTATGCTACATGTTGAATAACGCCATCTTTGTGTACCATAAAATTTCGTTACTAAAACATGAATTGTATGGTATTCTTCAATTGTTCTGATCTGGATTCTGGCCAAGACACCTGGTATCGATCCCAGAATTAAATATGAAAAATATATTGAAATATTATCCTGAATTGCATAACATAAACATAAGTATATTTTTTCGATAGACACATAAAATGTAAATGTCCAAAAATCATCTCTTTTATTTTATTATACACTTATCACAGAACGGGGAGGAGTGTCGAACTACCATAGAAACGTTCATCGATCCCTAAAACCTTTATATGCCTAGTTTGAATCCATTTGTTTGATTAGTTCTCGAGTTGTTCAGCAACCTTCCCCCCCTCTCTTTAGAGAGGGGAAAGAAGTGTCAAACCACCATAAAAAACATTCATTGCTCCCTAAAACCTCCACATGCCAAATTTGGTTCCGTTTGTTTGATTAGTACTTAAATTATGCAGAAATGTATGCATCATTTGTATGGCAGTAAACATCTCCCACCCTCAGAGAGAGGGGAGGAGTGTTTACTCACCATAGAAACGTTTCGTGTCCCCTGAAACCTTCGAATGCCAATTTTGGTTTCATATGCTTGATTAATTCTCGAGTAATGCAAAAATTTGAGTTTCAGTTGTATGGAAGCCCCTCCTTAGAGAGGGGGGTGGAATGTCTTACCACCATAGAAACATTTATTACACCCTAAAACCTCCACATCTTCTTCTTCTTCAATGGCTCTAACGTTCCTAGAGGAACTTCGCCGTCTCAACGTAGTATTACTTGCGTCATTTTTATTAGTACTTAGTTGAGATTTCTATGCCAAATAACACGCCTTGAATGCATTCTGAGTGGCAAGCTCTAGAATACGCGTGATCACAGTGCAAGTCGGAGGAAATTTCTTTGACGAAAAATTCCCCCCGACTAGAACGGGAATCGAACCCGAACACCCGGCATGTTAGTTATGACGCTAACCACTCGGCCAAAGGAGCACAAAACCTCCACATGCTTAATTTGGTTTCATTTGCTTGATTAATTTTCGAGTAATGCCGAAATTTGTGTTTCATTTGTAAGGTATGACTTTGTATTTGTAGATATGACTTTTTATGAACAAATCGTAACTTGAAAAACAACAGAAAAAAAAGCTTGAAAATAAAATTAAATATTAACATTTTTCATAACATGTCCATGTCTATTTTGAATATCCGAATGCAACATTTACTCGAATGCACATTTATTCGAATGTGACAAATATCCGAATGCGGAATTTACCCGAATACGATATTAACCCAAATATAACAATCAATATGCCGTAAAGGGTGTGTCACATCAAATTGCATCACGGAAAAAACGCTGTAGAAATTCGCCCAGTAGACCGATCCTTTTGAAAATTTTATACAGTAAAATAAAAACTATTAAACAACTTTTGGCATTTTCTTTTTATTCATACTTCGAGCCCAAGCCCGTATGCTCGCACCTTCCTCTTTACCCCGTCCATAAGGTTCTGTACAACGTCAGGTTGTAGTTTTTTTTAAACAGAAATCCATTTTCTCTTGAAGTCCGCCTCCGATTTGACAACTTTTGGGTTCTTCCGGAGGGCCTGCTTCATAATCGCCCAATATTTCTCTATTGGGCGAAGCTCCGGCGCGTTGGGCGGGTTCATTTCCTTTGGCACGAAGGTGACCCCGTTGGCTTCGTACCACTCCAACACGTCCTTTGAATAGTGGCACGAAGCGAGATCCGGCCAGAAGATGGTCGGGCCCTCGTGCTGCTTCAATAGTGGTAGTAAGCGCTTCTGTAGGCACTCCTTAAGGTAAACCTGTCCGTTTACCGTGCGGTCATCACGAAGGGGGCGCTCCGCTTTCCGCAAGAGCAGATCGCTTGCCACACCATGTACTTTTTGGCAAACTTGGATAGTTTCTGCTTGCGAATCTCCTCCGGAACGCTGAATTTATCCTCTGCGGAGAAGAACAACAGGCCCGGCAGCTGACGAAAGTCCGCTTTGACGTAGGTTTCGTCGTCCATTACCAGGCAATGCGGCTTCGTCAGCATTTCGGTGTACATCTTCCGGGCTCGCGTCTTCCCCACCATGTTTTGCCTTTCGTCGCGGTTAGGAGCCTTCTAAACCTTGTATGTACGCAGGCCCTCCCGCTGCTTGGTCCGCTGGACGAATGAACTTGACAAATTCAGCTTATTGGCGACATCCCGGACCGAACTTCTCGGATCACGTCTAAACTGCTTAACTACGCGATCTGATCGCGTGATCTACGTGATCTTTTTCACTGACGAGCATCCATTTTTGCCGTTCTTCACCTTCCGGTCGATGGTTAGGTTCTCGAAGTATCGTTTTAGTACTCTGCTGACCGTGGATTGGACGATTCCCAGCATCTTACCGATGTCCCGATGTGACAACTCCGGATTCTCGAAATGAGTGCACAGGATTAATTCACGACGCTCTTTTTCGTTCGACGACATTTTTCCAAATTTACGAAAAATTGACAGTGAAGCATGGCCAACGTGATCTATACACTCTTATCTGATTATAAGCGAAAGCTGAAGATATATTCCCTAAAAATTAAATTTCTACAGCGTTATTTCCGTGATGCAATTTGATGTGACACACCCTTTATTCTTTCCTTTCCGTATTTCTGTTTGAGGATAAGAAATAATTTAGGAACGAACACTGGCGATATGTTTTTCGAAAATGAAGCAGGTAATTTGAACATTAAAAATATAAAACATGTCTCAAAAATGTGAAAAGAATCGATAAGAAGAGAAAATGATGCTTAAAAATGTAATGGAGGCGGCTTCTCGCAAGCAAACCTGTGTTCCACCGATTGCCCGGTTAGGTTGACACATAGGAGACGATCATTTAGTTAGGACCAACCAAGCATCAGCGAGCGTCAGATGGCATACGTATGCCTGGCGCATTACGTTCAACGGTTTTTTTTGCTTTGAAATCTATCAATCATATTTCAATGCTAAATTACACACATGTCTGAATTAAGAATTTGACAGTAGGGGAGCAACTCGTAGTAGAAGTTTCTGGTTTTGTTTTTGTTTTTTTTAATAGATTCCTATGTATCATGCAATTAATTTTATGGCGACTGCTTTGAATTGGCAGCTTTCTTTTATGTGTATGGGCTATGTGATCCAAATGACTGGACAATGATTATGATCGAATTTGAAAGTCCATCATTTATACAAAATTCATAATCTAATAAACACGTTCGTCGCCCAACGCGACATTTCAGAGTTTCTGGCGGAGCCCAACTTGCGGATAAATTATTGAATGAAGATCAAACTTAGTTTTGTAGAAAACTTTTTTGTAATCTAGCAATATTTTTTTCTCAATTCGAAGACCAATAACACATGTCAAAATCATATCATAAAAGTTTCGCGAAAAAAACTGCAGTACCACCCATCAATACTATGAATTAATATATAGTATAAACATTATAATAATTATGATTTTATGATTTTTCGACATATCCTACAGTTTCATTTAGTTGCCTATTTTATAAAATTCCTTTTGAAAATCCTATTTATTCTGAACGATGAAAGTGTCACCCATACCTGGGTGACGAGGCGACGAACGTGTTAATATAAAGGTGAAACTATATATCTTCTTAATATGAACTAAACGCATTACGCTTTCTCTCGTTTTTATCTACCCATGCAGTATACGAGTTTTTGGATACCAGTTGATTTATAAATGTGATCATTTTAGTAACGTTTATCAGAATCATACATAAAAATACCTTCTAAGTAATTATAGCTGTAAATGATAGATGATAGTTTCAACTTGGGTTCTGAATATCATGATTCAAGTTACATCTTAGATTCTGACCACAGATTCCAAATACAGATTATTAATTCTGAATTTCGGTTTGAAATTTTGGATTCTCGATTCAGTATTATATTGCAGAAACAAAAAAACATTACACCTCACATGGAGAGTACAGTTCCAAATTCAAGATTGAGGTTTCAGTTACAAAGGGCCTGGCCGGGTAAGGGAGTAAAAAGTGCCCCCAAACCAAATCACTAGCTGTATGGCAAATATAGTAAAGGATATTAAATAAGAAATTTTGGTGGTTTATTTGAACCCCTATGTGGTTTGACGTAGGATCTATAGTGAAAAACGTACTTTTCGTTAATTTCACGCCATCCTCAAAAGATCCGAGATAAAAATTTGAAAAAAATACTGAATGTGCATCTTACTACGATGTATCAAAAAAAATTATCAAAAAAAAATTTCATCAAAAATTTTAGTACTAAAAAAAATAATGAAATCTTGAAAATTTTTTTTTTGGGATTTAGAGATTCAGTACTACTCTAATTCATATTTTAATGTGTTTCTACGGCTTTTCTAGATATGTGTGATTTTTTTCAGATTTTTTTCAGTGTTGCGCGGTATCAAAAATTTTTTTTTTTATGTTTCCAAAGAGTGGTTAGGTAAGGGAGTAAAAAGTGCCCCCAAACCAAATCACTAGCTGTATGGCAAATATTGTAAAGGATATTAAATAAGAAATTTTGGCGGTTTATTTGAACCCCTATGTGGTTTGACGTAGGATCTATAGTGACAAACGTACTTTTTCGTGCATTTCACGCCATCCTCAATAGATCCGAGATAAAAATTTGAAAAAAATACTGAATGTGCATCTTACCACGGTGTATCAAGAAAAATTATCAAAAAAATAATTCATCAAAAATTTTAGTATTAAAAAAAAATTATGAAAATTTGAAAATTTTTTTTTGGGATTTAGAGATTCAATACTACTCTAATTCATATTTAAATGTGCTCTTACGGCTTTTCTAGATTGATAAATATCGTCAAGCTGTTTTTTTTTAAATATCTAATAATAAAAATAAAATAATAAAAAAGAAAAATACACAGTACAAAAAAATGTTATAGATTTTCTGGCATTTCGAAATTTTGAAAAAAAATATAACTTTGAGACCACAAATTCGATTTGTTTTTTTATTTTAATCTTTCAATTGAAAACCACGAATACAATAAAATAATCGATTTCAAAAAAATAAAAATAATAATGCAGACGATGAAGAAAATTATTTTGTGTCACACAATGCTCTTAAAAATTCAGGAAAAATTACGCCACATGTAGAAAAAAGACACATACGAACGCATTTAAATAAAAATTTGAGCAGGAGTGGGTCTCAAAGTTATATTTTTTTTTTCAAAATTTCGAAATGCCAGAAAATCTATAACATTTTTTTGTACTGTGTATTTTTTTTCATTTTATTTTTAGTATTAGATATTTGAAAAAAAAAACAGTTTGAAGATATTTATAAATCTAGAAAAGCCGTAAGAGTACATTTGAATATGAATTAGAGTAGTACTGAATCTCTAAATCCAAAAAAAAAATTTTCAAAATTTTAATATTTTTTTAGTACAAAAATTTTTGATGAAATTTTTTTTGATAATTTTTCTTGATACACCATGGTAGGATGTACATTCAGTATTTTTTTCAAATTTTTATCTCAGATCTATTGAGGATGGCGTGAAATAAACGAAAAAGTACGTTTTTCACTATAGATCCTACGTCAAACCACATAGGGGTTCAAATAAACCACCAAAATTTCTTATTTAACATCCTTTACAATATTTGCCATACAGCTAGTGATTTGGTTTGGGGGCACTTTTTACTCCCTTACCTAACCACTCTTTGGAAACATAAAAAAAAAATTTTTTGATACCGCGCAACACTGAAAAAAATCTGAAAAAAATCACACATATCTAGAAAAGCCGTAGAAACACATTAAAATATGAATTAGAGTAGTACTGAATCTCTAAATCCCAAAAAAAAAATTTTCAAGATTTCATTATTTTTTTTAGTACTAAAATTTTTGATGAAATTTTTTTTTGATAATTTTTTTTGATACATCGTAGTAAGATGCACATTCAGTATTTTTTTCAAATTTTTATCTCGGATCTTTTGAGGATGGCGTGAAATTAACGAAAAGTACGTTTTTCACTATAGATCCTACGTCAAACCAGATAGGGGTTCAAATAAACCGCCAAAATTTCTTATTTAATATCCTTTACAATATTTGCCATACGGCTAGTGATTTGGTTTGGGGGCACTTTTTACTTCCTTACCCGGCCAGGCCCTTTATATTGACATGCTGTAACTTCGTAAAAAACAACGTATACAGATGGGCATCATTTGAAAGATCCAACTTTCAGGTATTAAAATATGCTTTTAATATAAAAGAAGAATTTTATTTTTGATTCATCCCCTTAAACTCAGAAAATACTTTTCTCACATAAAAGTCCGAAATCTTTCAGGAGGTGATAGAGGATTATATTTGATGAAAAAAATCTTCTACGTATATGTTCGAATTTCAACAATGACAGAGTTATTGAACTTTTTCTCTGTTTCGGGCTCCGTTAATCTTAATCTGCCTATGATTCAGCTATTCCATGCCAAACCGATATAGTGATTCTCAGATTTTCGTGAAAAGTGGTAGTTTTGTTCTTTATCACAAAACAAAAGACCCGAATTTTTTTAGTTTTCCAGCAGGGTGGCCATTTTTGAATTCCATTTTAGGGTTGTCCGAAAAATCAACTTTTTCCTCTTTTTTCCATAAATGACATTCTTCAAATGACATTTTTCATAACTTTTGAACTACCAAACCGATTCAGATGATCGTTATATCAAATTAAAGCCAATCATCGAGTCTTTTTAAAAAAATACTACACCTGCAAAAAATTCGAATTTTGTTCTAGTTATTATTGATCGTATTCGTTTTTTATTGTTTTCATAGTCTCGGGACCAGGGGCACTAAATTTTTTATATTTTTTTTTGAAAAGCTGAGATTTTTCACATAACATATGTCGAAACCAGAGAGGCGTATTATTCGTTTTTGAGCTAGGATTTTTCCAAGCTCAAAATTTTCCTAGATTTTTCCAAAAAATCATTTTTCACTTTCTTTCCAAAAATGCCTTTTTTCAAAAACTTATTACTTTTGAACTACTTGACCGATTCAGATTATCGATATATCAAATTAAAGCCAATTAGCTAGCCTTCTTTAGAAAAAATGACACATTTGCCAATTAATTGAATTCTAGTCGCATACATCCACTCTAGTCGCATAGAAATATTGAACGAAGACTGAAAACGTGTTAATTTTGAAAAACCATAACATAAAAACGAAAAATAACACATCTCTGATTTTTGGATATGTGATGCAAAAAAACCTCAACTTTCAAGAAAAAAATATTTAAAAAATAGCATTCTTGGTCCCGACACCATGTAAACTATAAAAAATTAATACAATCAAAATCCATTTTTTTGCATGTTTTATATTTTTCAAAAAAGACTATCTAAGTGACTTTAATTTAATGTAACAATCAACTGAGTCGGTCTAGTAGATCAAAAGTTATGATTTTTTGTGTTGGAAAAAAGAAGAAATTTTTTTTTTCGAACCATCGGTTAACTTTGAAAAATCATATCTCAAAAACGAATAAAAGTCTCTCTGGTTTCGTATCACCAGGTGATTGGCTTTAATTTGATATGTTGATCATCTGAATCGGTCTAGTAGTTCAAAAGTTATGAATTTTTGAAAAAAGTCATTTTTGGAAAAAAAAAAAAAAAGGAAAAGTTAATTTTTCGGACAACCCTAAAATGAAAATAGTCACCCTACTGAAAAAATAAAATAATACGGGTCTAATGTTTTGTGATAAAGAACAAAACTACCACTTTTCACGAAAATCTGAGAACCACTATATCGGTTTGGCATGGAATGGCTGATTAAAAAAAATCCTCGTAGGACAATTCTGTGGCTTCCATTTGAAAGATGAAAAAAATTAATACAGGATGCAGTTACGAAACCAAATTTAAGCTCTCTGATCGCTCTACAGTTCGCTCTTTGACACCGAACTGTCTTCTTTTAATTTTGCTGCAATATCATTACGAACAATTCATGGTGAATCTTCAACTGAAATCTACCAAAATCTCGATTTTCACTCAACTGCACTCATAAGAGCCAATTAAAAATAAGTCATATTTGAAATACAAAAAAAATTTTTTTTTAGACAGTGTATAATCGAACATATATAATCAAATCCGACCAGTACCTGAAAAATGGAAAAATTGTACCTGAATTAATTGACGTATATCGCACCTGTATGCGTTGATTTCTCAAGAAGTTACAGCATGTCAAAAATCACCTAAAATTTTCAACTTCACACTCTGTTCCTCTAATTTTTTGTCGAGTGCACTTTAAGTTCCAAAGATTACCTTTATTCTGATTCCATCATATTATTTCAAAATCTCGACTCCTGATTATAACCTTCAACTACAGATTCCAAAATTTGGTATCACATTCCAAATTGTAGAATCCGGTCCTTGATTTTAGATTACGAATTTTAGATTCCAAATCCGGGTTCAGAATTCAGATCATTGTTCTAAGCATCAATGTCAAACTCGAATGTTTTCCGCCCTGCGAAAAACTCGGCGATTATTGATATGATATTGTCCATTTCCTTCCGGAGAACCAAACGGTCAATAAAGAACCTTGGCGTTATGAGGCTTTCGAGAGTAAAATTTGTCGCAATGAAAATATGATGACACAAAAGTGGTAGTTTATGGAGCAGTGCATTAGGCTTCTTCAGGCATTTGAAGAAACAACAGAAAATAGTTCTGGCTTCTTCCGAGGTAATCCTGCATGAAAAAGTATTCGGATAAGGATAAGACAGCACATAGAACACCGAACTTACCTCGCATGAGAGCATCTTCAAACGCTGGATTCAATTACTTATGAGAAGATTCAAATTACCAAATTTCAACCTTTTTGGCCCCTAGGTTCACAAGTCAGATTATTTAGGAGTTCTTGGAACGGAAACAGCTCGGCAGAAAATCTTATTAGAATCTTCTGAGATTTTCAGAGCATCTATGGACGTTTCAGTAATCAAACCTTATTTTCAATGATGTATGAATCATGTTAATGAGGTGTTTTGCTGATTTATCTTGTGCTAATTAGAAATTATTGATTTTTTTTCTAATATCCGGATCCAGCTGGATAACAAATATTGACCGAATAGGCCGGATATCGGATATCCGTTTCATCTCTACTTCAAATCAATAAAAAACACAATATTTTTGAAAAAATATTTTTACAGTTGTAAAGTTTTTTGAAAAAAAAAATGCTTCAATTTTGTTTTCAATTTGAAAACAGAAAGTTTTGAAAAATACACGTATTCATTATTTTTTCGTTGACTGGTTTTAGTGATCAATATCTCGCGTAATATCGATCATACAATTTCAAGTTTAGGCTCGTTGTAAAGATGGCATTTCACACTAGAAAAAAAATCTTTTGTTGTTTGTTTGTTCCATTTAGTTGTGGGTTACAGGGTGTTAACAATGGAGGTCAACAAAGAGAAAATTCGGTACATTTTACACTTTTTATTTTATAAATGCGAAAATGTAAGCCAGGCCGCTGAAATTGTGATTGATGTTTATGGTGCCGATATGGTGCCATAGTAGAATACGTGCAATTTAACTTCAATTTTTTTTATTTTTCATTATTTTTTTTTTAATTAAAAAAAATTCTCACTGCAATACACTAAATTATAATCTCTACTGTCAACAAATGGAACGTTTGAAGTTAGCGATTGAACAGAAATGTTCAGAATTGGCCAACAGAACAGATGTTGTGTTCCATCAGGATAACGCAAGGCCACACAATTCCGAGAGCTTGATTGGGATGTTTTAATGCATCCACCATATAGTTCAGACCTGGCACCAAATGATTATCACCTTTTTCTCGCACTGGGATCAGGAGAAGATTGTAGAAATCTATTGCTATGGTTTTTCAGAAATAGTTTTGAATTTCACCCAAAAAATACTGGATCACTTTTTCCCCAACCTCACTATAGGTTGGACTCGATTACATACAGCTCGAAAAAATATTTTTTTATAGTGCAAATATGACTTATTTCAAGGAAAAATGTTACCTTTCATCGTTAAGGTGAAATTCAAGTGGCTATTATAAGTAAAGTGGAGTAAAAATCGTGATTTTTTGAAGATCTTGCTTGAATATTTACCAGGAATTGTTTAAATCGATATTGCAGCAAAATTATGAAAGATAGAAGTTGGATGTCAAAGAACAAATTGTAGAGTGGTTTAAGAACTTTAGTTTGATTGATAGAAACAATTAAGTTCAATATAAATTTTTGGGATAAAATTTAAAATCACACATTAAAAATTACTAACTTTTAAATTTTTACTTCCAAAACAGTTCCACTTCCACTAATTTAGATGTTCCACTCATCTTTCAAATGAAGGCAACAGCATTGGCTTACGTAGCGTACTTTTAAGTGTAGAGCCAATTTGAGGCAACAGAGTCAGAAACAAAGAAAAGTTCTATAACTCTGTCATTGTTAAATTTCGATATGCGTAGAAGGATATTTTCCATTAAATATGATTATCTATCACCTCCTGACAGATTCTGGAAAAAATATTTTTTTTCATGTGAGAAAGGTGTTTTCTGACTTTAAGGGAATGAATCAAAAATTATTTTTTTCTTTTAATTTTAATAAACGAAAAATGTATGCCTAAAAACAAATAAAAAAATGTTTTTTTTTCGGCTCGATTATATACAGTGAAAATAATTCAGAAACTGTATACAATCGAGTCCGCGCTGTATTCTTTTTCGGTGGATCACTTTTTTCATGGAAGTTCAGTAAATTATCATTCTATGAAAGACCGTTCTCCAAATATAGTAAGTAGAATGGAGTAAAAATCGCGATTTTTGAAGATTTTGCTTGAATTTTTACCAGGAATTGTTTGAATCGATATTGCAGCGAAACTAAGAAAGATAGAAGTTGGGTGTCAAAGAACAAATTGTAGAGTGGTGTAGATTGATAGAAACATTGAAGTTCAATCTCAATTTTTGGGATAAGATTAATAATCACACATTAAAAATTACTAACTTTGAAATATTTACTTCCAAAACAGTTATTTAAATCCACTAATTTAGATGGTCCACCACTATATCCTGTACTAAATTTTCTCATCTTTCAAATGAAGGCAACAGCATTGGCTTACGTAGCGTACTTTTAAGTGTAGAGCTAATTTGAGGCAACAGAGTCCGAAACAAAGAAAAGTTCTATAACATTGTTCATATTCATTGTTAAAATTCGAACATATGCGTAGAAAGATTTTTTCCATCAAATATGATTATCTATCACCTCTTGAGAGATTCTGGAAAAGAATTTTTTTTTCATGTGAGAAAGGTGTTTTCTGATTTTAAGGGGATGAATCAAATTTTTTTTTCTTCTAATTTCAATAAACGAAAAATATATGCCTAAAAAACTAATAAAAAAATTTTTTTGACTCGATTATATACAGGATTCGATTATATACAGTGGAAATAAATCAGAGACTGTATATAATCGAGTCCGCGCTGTATTCTTTTTCGGTGGATCATTTTTTCATGGAAGTTCAGTAACTTATCATTTTATGAAAGACCGTTCTCGAGATGCACTAAATTTGCTGTTTGAGTGAAAAAAATATTTTTATTTGAAATTTTAACCTTCGGATAAAAACTTTCATCAGGTGTGTAGATAATTTTACAGTTGTACAGTTTTTTTAAATAATGTTTCAATTCTTCTGTGAACATTTGAACACATAAATTTTTACTTCTGCACTTGGCTTTTATAAGATTGAGGGTTATAAAATAAATTGCAGTTAATGACGGCAAATTTTCGGCTTTTCTTCCTTATTATTTTTTATATACTTTGATGAGATGAGAGCTATAACTGTATTCATGCAACGTATTTGCTCAGAGCATTTATTTCCACGACAAACAGCGAGACCGCATATGGTACCTTTATGGAACAAAAAATAATAATGAAACATAGGACGCTGTTCTAATTCTAATATGAATTGAAATAAGTACGACATATTAGAATTAGAACAGTGCAGATTTATTCATCGTAATTCTCTACTTGCCTTATGTAGTGAATGGATTTGTGCAATGAAGCTTTCAACTATCATTTATTTATGAGAAAATACAATTTTAATTGATTTTATGTAACAAAGGCACATTTATGAGGGCTGTCCTATGTTTCATTATTATTTTCTGTTCCATAAAGGTACTATATGTGGTCTCGCTGTATGTCGTGGAAATAAATGCTCTGAGCAAAAACGTTTATGAAAATATGTTTTACGGAAAACAACTTCTGCTTGTTTACATTTTAACATTAAAATAATACTTTGTGAAGAATCTACATCAACATCAACATATCGTTCCCGCAAGTCTCTACAATATAAGTCGAGTGTCGTGAAAAAGAAAAATAATTCAATGTCCTGTCCAAGCAGTGCTTGTTTCGCTCATCACCGTGAACACAATCATTTGTGGTTCGTTCACTTCAAATTTAGTCTAATAAACAACAACCTATGTACGTGCAGCTCGCTGGGTAAACTAGGCCCTGGATATGTGAAAATTCCCGAAACATGATATGAAAACTTCTAAAAGCAATCGGATAATAGATCCATCGCCCCGGGCTAGTCGTGGGACGACGTTGCGAACAATCTGCAGGGCAACATTTTGTCACTGTCGGCACGTTCTCTGGAGCACCATTAGGATGAGTAATTTGCGGCTTAGCTGCCGGCGCTCACTGGTATTAATTCTAAATTCACCGCCAGGCAAGCAACAGGTGCCACTTACCGTTTTACTTCTGACCAAAATCCACCATCAGCTACGATGGCGTAAGCCAGCAACACACAACATCTCTTTCCTCCTCCACCAAAGGGGTCAAATTGCCAACTCTACTAACCCCACGAACTCATACGATGAACATGCAATGTGTGTGAAAGCGAATGCACTATACAATTACCTGAGCTCCTGCGTCGTCCAGTCGCCTCCCAGTAGAGATCCGATCCGGTAGATGTACCTTCGGAGGGAGAGGTCAGAACCGGCACATCGGTACATGTTCCACAGGGGACAGGAAGAAATTAATTTAGAGCGAACGGAACACGACGATGGTAACGAATTACACCACAAGTTGTGTAATGTAATGTGCCATGATTTACGCCCGGATGACAAAACCCCCGAGCAGTCCGTCCAGCAGTCGGCGGCGGTGTTGTTGTTGTTGTTGTGCACGGAAAATTATGTATGTTTTTTGTTGTTGCGAGGTGATCACACACAATGAGGTTTTGCAAGAATTCGAAAGCATACAAACATACAAACGTAAACAGATGGTGCAGGTCACACGTTAAAGATGATGGCGTGCAAATGGTAAGATAGAAAAAAAGGAAAAAAACACAACTTTTTACTACAGACAAAGAAACTACTCTTCGAAATATAAATAATAGAAATAAAGGAAAAATTTAGAACAAAAAGCCAATCACAAATCATTACACAATCACATGAATAAAATGCATGCTGCACTTACTTGACGTCTTCCGGTCCTGGGAGGTCCGATTGCTTCGGAAGCCGGAATCGGGTGAGTGGGAAGATCTCAATGTTCGTTCGTTCGCCAGGTCAGTCTCGCTTTCCTCGTCAACGTCTATATTGCGCGGGGGGAGGAAGGGACCAAACCAACCGTGCGGTCACCGTGTGACATTCGGGTGGGTGGGTGTTTTCCACGTGTTGATGTCCCACCGTGCGGAGAGGACAGGACGCGTATGGCGTTTCGAAGGTGATGATGATTTATTCAAGATACCGCACGGGATGTGGTCATGTGTTTGAATTAGTCGGTTTTGTGTACACAGAAGTTTGCAGAGCATGCAGGAAAATATACGGACACGCACACACGGAGATGAAAGAAAAATAGTACAAAGTTTAGCTACTGTAGATTGAAAATAAATACACACACATGCTTAAAACTAGGTTAATTGTAAGAAAACTAGACATAGTAAATTAAAAAAATGAAACGAAATTATAACAAAATAATGCAAAAAATTGTAACAAGGTTCTAAACCAAGTTTCAGTCATAACCATTTGAAAAATATTCTAAGAGAGAGTTGAGTGTCTGCAAGAAACATATTGTGGCTCATTAACACTTCGAGGCTGTTGAGACACGTATTCCCCAGTCAAGTTTAATTGTTGATATTACATCCCAATCTGCTAAAATATATGAACAATTCCAAATGAAATCGTCCATAAAAATGCAGATTTTAAAATATGTATTCTCAATTCTTGACTCAAGGGTAACATTCAATAGGGTGTGTCGATTTTAGTAAGAGAAATCTTTGTTAATTTATATCTCAAAAACTATGAGTCGTACCGGAATAGTGTCTTAGAAATAATTATAGAGTAGTGATGTTCAAACCTGGAAAATATATACTGAGAAAAAATTAGTACTCTTTTTCTATTTACGAAAAAAAACTGTACTTTGCAATATCTGAAATATGTATTTTTTATTTTATTTTTCTTTTCATATAAAATAGAAGTTATGTAGAAAATTCAAAAAAAAAAATATTCCAAGATGGTAAAATTGACTGACGTACTTTGTGGAGCATTGAATTTTTATGAATTTTCGAAACATAGAATTTTTGTATGTGAAATATAATTTGTGGCTAAAATTGAAGCCTTGAACTATGAATCCTGATGTGAGTTAAAACAAAAAAGCTCATTATAAATCTCTTTCTTAATACAGTAATTCTCGAAATATTAAACAAATATATTTGTATTTTTTTGTCTTTTTATATAGTAAATAGGCCCTTTTAATATGTTTGTCGTGTTAACCGCCATGTTCATGAAATTTTACGAATTTGCTAATAATATCCTACAACTCTTCCAAATACATAATTATGGTAAAAATATGTTTAGGAGTTGAAAAACATTGGAAGAGACGGGGGTAATACAAAACGTAGCGATATTAATTTTTTTTTATCTTAAAACATACATTTAACATCTTATTCGTGTTGCACAAATTACACCAATTTCCAGAGTAGAATTGAAATCTCAACAACACAAATACACCTTGATTCAACCGGACGTTATGAGTACAAAAATAGTTAACTTGTTTACTAGATAGTACCTGAAGTCAGGTATTTTTAAGGTATCTCTTATAGAGTGAATAACAGTATACCACAATGGACTGCAACAAAATTTTCTCGTGTTGTAAATCGTTTCCGAAAAACGGTAAGAAATCTTCATCTGAAATACGTTTCTTAACAGTGTCAGTGATTGAAAAACTTAAGTTAATGGGATGCAATATCCTTTTAGATCTATTCTCTTCCAAACCGAAGCAGTGCAATACTGAGGAGCAGAACAATACAGAAGAGCAACTTTCTAATCCAGATGTAGATGAACCGATAGCAGTAGGAAATACTTTAGATGAAGTTCCATCAACAATTTAAGTTGTTTCAGCATCTTCGCAAGATTCCCATTGAGCCATTCAACAAGGGAATTGCCGGTATTAACGTTCCACCGGTAATGACGAGGACAGACCAGTTACCCCAAGCAAAAATTCAAAGAAATTTCTAAAGGTATTAGAAAAAATCTATTTTCCTTTTCACATGAAGATGACGAAGAGTCGAAATATAAACAAAAGGCAAAAGAGTTTGATGAGATTATCAATCAGCTCAAAGAGAAATTTCTGCACACAGAGACAAAAATTCAAAGAAATTTCTAAAGGTATTAAAAGAAATCTATTTTCCTTTTCACATGAAGAAGACGAAGAATCGAAATATAAACAAAAGAGTTTAATAAGTTTATCAATCAAGGTCAGAAAACGTTAAAATTTTAACGATTTTGCCGATTTTGCTCTTTCCAATACTTTTGAAAGTCGGAAATAAGCTTTCGAAACATTTTATTAGGATAATGATATATACATCATTTTAAAGCTTAGACCTTTTTTCAGCTTTTGGAATGTTGTATGAACATATTGTTATCTTGGTGTGTGTAGATGCAGTGGACAAAAATATCCAGAAGAAATAAGAAATATTTTTTTTTCTGTTTTCACAGAAATTTTGTGAATGAACATATTTTTGTCAACCAAGTCAATAGAAAATCCAATGAACTTTATAGCTTCCATTTGGTACATATAACTTGTCTGTAGGATGCTTCAACACAGAGATATGTTTAGTTGAATGAAAAATTTCCCCTTCGTTTTTTTGTCGATCAATAATTTAATAAACTTTCGTTTTCATGAGTTTGTGGGTGAGGAGTACATGTGTATGTAAGAATGCGTATGTATACATGTGAGTAGCATCACTTCTTGCAATCCTAGAACCTAAAAACGTATGAACACGAAAGAGTACTCATAGCATTATGAATTTGTGGTATAATATGCGTTGAAGTGTTTTTTAAATTTACTCCAAAGTTTGGTCGATCGACAAAAAAACGGCTGAACGTATCAATATGAAATGTTCACAGATATTTTGGTGGTACACTAGTCTAAGAATTTCCCTGCTCATATTAAAACTTACTATAATATTTGCAAAATTACAGAATATTTTCTAAAATCTTGTTTTTGGAATTTTTTTAAAATTGATGCAAAAAAATAAAATAAATTTGTGTTCGTCAAAGCAACAAATTAAACTCGTACAGAATTTATTGAAGTTTTCAAAACTGCCTTTTGGTGTGCGTTGCGATCGTTGGTTATTAAATTATTCATCATCAAAGACGAAGAGGTAATTTTTCATTCAAACAAAACTGTATAGTAAATTCACAAAATTTCTATAAAAACAGAAAGAAATCGACTTCTTATTTCTTCTTCATATTTTTGTCCACTACACCTACACACACACACACACACACACCAAGATAACAATATGTTCGTGAAATATTCCAAAAATTGAAGGTTTAAGCTTTAAAATGACGTATTATCTCAATAAAATGTTTCAAAAGCTTATTTTCGACATTCAAAAGTAGTGGATAGAAAATTGCATGGTGGGGTACTACTACGAGTTTGAGTCACTGTATATGGCAATTCAAGCCAAAAAACTGGTAAATGAAAAAAATGTAATGTCTAAACCGCATAGCAAATAAGGGCCAAGTTTAAGTGAATATGTTAAAAATCATGTTTCGGAATTTTATACTGACAACGAGATCAGTCGATCATTACCTGGAGGTGGGAAGCGTCAACACGTTCAATAGAGATTATAATTAACGTCATTGCGGGAAACTTTCAACAGATATAATGAAATCAATCAAAATTGCAGAATTGGATATAGACGAATTCCACGCCAACTCGTCTTAGGAGTCGGCAGCACAATTTCAGATAGCAGTGAAACGTTGTGGATGTAAAGACATGGGTCATTTAAGCAACTTTGCATACTTGAAATATTCGAAAAATAATTAGACTACTTTTTGGAAAGACAATTTTTTTTTAATTATTTACAAAAATTTATAATTTAAAAACTACGATACCTATAAAATTCTTGTCAAAGGATGAAATGTAGGAAATTGTTTAAATTTTCACAAAAAAAACCAAAAATTTTTTGGAAAAAGATTTTGCTGAAAAAAAAGTTATTTCAAAAATTAAAATTCATTTTTCTCAAAAACGTATTTTTTTAAAATTCCCAAATATATATATATATTAGGCTGTCAAAAAAGTCCTGCGGTATTTCCGCGAGGTGTCGTTGTAAGCGCGTAGTTCTAGTTGTATTCATTGTATCGAATCATACTATAGCTTGTTGGAAAGGTATTTTTGCGCTATAATATAGTCCTTGACAGTGTTTTGTTTGGTTAAGTCGTTCGTGAGTTACAGTGTCGCAAATATGGAGCAAAACAAAGAGAAAATCCGACATATTTTACAGTACTACTATGACAAAGGCAAAAATGCATCTCAAGCTGCCAATAAAATTTGTGCAGTTTATGGACCCGATACAGTTTCCATTACCACCGCACAACAATGGTTTCAACGTTTTCGTTCTGGTGTAGAGGTCGTCGAAGATGCGCCACGCTCCGGAAGGCATGTCGTCGAAAATTGCGACAAAATCGCTGAACTAGCCGAGAAAGACCGGCATAGTAGCAGCCGTAGCATCGGCCAAAAGCTGGGGATAAGTCATCAAACCGTTATTATCCATTTGAAGAAACTTGGATTCACAGAGAAGCTCGATGTATGGGTGCCACACACGTTGACGCAAAAAAACATCTTTGACCGTATCGACGAATGTGAATCGCTGCTGAATCGCAACAAAATCGACCCGTTTCTGAAGCGGATGGTGACTGGCGATGAAAAGTGGGTCACTAACGACAACGTGAAGCGCAAACGGTCGTGGTCGAAGCCCGCTGAAGCGGCTCAGACGGTGGCCAAGCCCTCATTAACGCCCAGGAAGGTTGTGCTGTGTGTTCGGTGGGATTGTCAAGGAATAATCTATTATGAGCTGCTTCCCTATGGCCAAACGCTCAATTCGAACCTGTACTGCCAACAACTGGACCGCTTGAAGGTAGCACTCATGAAGAAGAGGCCATCTTTGATAAACAGAGGCCGCATTATCTTCCATCAGGACAACGCCAGGCCACACACTTCTTTGGTGACGCGCCAGAAGCTCCGGGAGCTCGGACGGGAGGTTCTTTTTCATCCGCCGTATAGTCCGGACCTTGCACCAAATGACTACCACCTGTTTTTATCCATGGTGAACGAGCTAGGTAGTCAGAAGTTAGCCACAAAAGAGGCCTGTATTATGGAGGGGTATTATGAAGTTGGCATCTCGTTGGGAACAAGTCATCGAACAAAACGGCGCATATTTGACTTAAAACAGATGATTGTAACTTTTTTGACAGCCTAATATATATATATATATATATATATATATATATATATATATATATATATATATATATATATATATATATATATATATATATATATATATATATATATATATATATATATATATATATATATATATATGTATATATATATATATATATATATATATATGTATATATATATGGATGAATTTGTGGATGAATTTGTATCGTAGTTTTGCGAAAAATTAGAAAAATACCCACTTAGGTTACATTAAAACACAACAGTCCCTTTCTTTCTTAACAATATAAAAGCTAATTTGCAAGAAAATGAGATTGTTGTGATTTTCTAATAGAATATTTTTTATATTTTTATATTTTTTATTTTTTATTTATTTAAATAGAATACTTTTTCAAAAATTATTCAGTCGTGGTTCAAGATGAAATTTAATGTCATCACTGGAACAATGATCAAGCAACAATTCATCCATTCGTTCTTTATTATAAGGATGAAAAAGGTTCTCTGGCAAATTTAAGCTTTGTAGTTATATCTGATGTTTTAAGTCATGACATAATAACTGTGCAAGTATTTATTTGTAAATTGATAATTTTTTTTTAAATGCATGCAGGTAGTATGACAGGAATGAATTTCATGTCGGATGGTGCCGCATCCCACTAAAAAAATTGAAAAAAAAATTGCGAGTTTATGTCAGTTTAAACTGAAATATGACATTGACGCAGAATGGCATTTTTTGCAACATCACACGGCAAAGGACCTTGTGATGCATTTGGTGGAACATTAAAACAGATGGCAACAAGAGCTAGTATGGCTAAGCAGCATGAACATCCGATTACGAGTGAAAAACGTTATTTGACTTGGCTAGCAAACAAAAAGAAGAGTATCTCACAAAAATGTAATTTTCAACAAGCAACAAGTTATCATAATGTGTACAGAAACGAAAGAAAATAGTGAAAAGATAAAATTACATGCAACAAAATCGATAGTTAGGGAAAATAAATGTTGATGAAAAATAGAAAAAAAATCTAGTGTTACTATTACTATCTTTTAAACTCCGGAAAATATAGGGACATAGCGGAAAAATACGACAAACATATTAAAAAGGCATATGTACTATAAAAAGACAATAAATTGGAAATATTTCTTTAATATCTCGAGGACGGCTGCATTTAGAAGGAGATTGATTTTGTTTCAAATCACATCAGAATTCATAAATTGTGGCTAAAATTGATTGCTAACAAACAAAAACTCTATGTTTCGAAAATTCATGAAAACTCGATGTTCCAAGTTCGTCAAAAATAGTTTTACCATCTTGGAATTATTTTTTAAATTTTCTACATGACTTCTATTTAATATGAAAAAAATAAAAAAAAATTAAAAAAATTAAAATACATATTTTAGATATTACAAATTAATGTTTTTTCGTAAATAAAAAACAGAGTACTTATTTATTTTCTCAGTGTATATTTCTTTCACTTTTGAGCATCAATACTCTAATACTCTTTTAAGACACTATTTCGGTACGACTCATAATTTTTGAGACATAAATGATTGAAGACTTCTTCTACTAAATTCGATACGCCCTATCGAAAAGTTATGCTCGAGTCAATTTCCAATTGCTGTAGAAAACTCATATTTCCTCCGATTCGAACAGAATACAAACTTCATTCGAATCAAAAATACTCATTTTCTGTCATTTGTCGATTTTATTGGGAATTGCTCATATTGCTCATTGTTTTCAACCGCAAACGTGATATATTGGACAGAGGTGGAAATCCTCGTATGCGCATTGAAATCTTTCTCCCATTTCACTTAATTTTGGATGAAGCAAACGTCAACAGAAAACCTTCATATCGCAGCCTCAAAATGTTCGCTCAAGTTTAAATTTTCATAATCATGAGGAACGTTCTTTCCTTGAATACGAATTAGAAATTCACTCGCATGTGACAAATTCGTCTGTGACAAATTGCTGTTTCGGGAAACCTCCGTGGACCAATATTTCAATTGACGCTCTTTTGCTACTTTCGTCGTATCGCGCGCGTGGTTCCGATTCGACATTAGTACCTGTGAACTTCCAAGTTGCTTCCTTCCAACGAATGCACACCTTATAACTCGGATACATTGGCATCGGTACCTGTTCTGTTTGTACCGCTGTGACGCTATCAAGCAACACACCCCGAACGATGTGAATTATGTGTGCTGCCACTGGAAGTTATTTATTTCCTTCCGTTTGGTACTGTTGCAGCCCGAGAACTGTTTAGCACCAAACGAGAAGGGATTAACTTGGAACAATAAATCAGTTCCCTTAAAACCGCACCTCTTCATAATACCGATATTGACGTGGAAGTTTGTTCGAAGAAAATCATCGGAGTGTTTTCTCGACACAAAAAAAACTTCGCCGAGGGCGGTGGAAGAGCGGTTCGACGTCAAATTGGATGAGGTTGATTGGACCGACCGAGAAGCAATTTATTCTTGTTAAGCATAAGATGTATTAATACTGCACCAAGTTTTCTCAAAACCGCTCCAAATCCCTTTTTCATTCTATCCGAACCCGAACCAGTCCTCAGGTAGAGGATGACTGTATGTAGGATTAACTTGGGAAAGGCACCTTCCCAATCGTACATTTCCGTCCACAAGACGGTGACGATGCTTTTAATTTCCGAGATGCATTATTTATCACTTCTCCTGGAGGAGAGCTTCGTGCGAATACACTTCGGAAAAGAAACATTCTGTTCTGAGTTAGCTTGGCGATAAAAGCACCCATAGAAGGAAGAAAAACGCCGGGGAAAGTGCTGTTAATAGCAATGGAACTTTCCAATCGCATCCGGTCCCTCTCAAACGAATTCAATCCTAGGTCAATATGTGATTTTCGTTCGTTGAACGGACCTTCCAAACTTATATCTGCTCCAAATTAGTTACTGAGAAGTCGTGGGGGTGGTGTAATGCAATCAACATCGCAAACAGCTTGCGGGGAATGCTTCCGAAGAAATGTAACTGAAGGCACGATCTGTCGTCGAACCAGAAGGGCCATTGATTTGTATATTATTCTGCTAGATTAAAGATTGTACCCTAAAAATGCTTCCCGTTAAGCCACTCGTGCCTCAAATTAGAACTTTCCTCGGTGTGGGTCGCGTGTCATATTTCATACAAAAACATATGAGTCATTGAATTTCTCCGCCGGCTGAATGTGTGAATGGCCAGACTGACCCCATTTCCCACGAACTCCTTGCTGTCTTTATATGGTGGAATGAGAGCAACGAGACGTTGCCATAGATTTTTTTGCACACTGCGAAATATTTACGTTCCGTGCTAGCGAAAAGGGGAATGGTAAACTAATTTTGGGTTATGAAAGGGCGAAACGGATAAAAAGTGCTCAACGGAAATGCATTCCTCCCTCTTATACATCTCAAATGTAATAGATTAAATTTCCTTCTCGAGAATGTTGTATTCTGTTTTTAAAACTAGATTAACGAGATTGGAGTACATTCAAAATATACGTAAATGATAAATAATTTCAGCAGTGCTGAATATACCATGTTGCGAAAGTTGTACTCGAGTGTACACAGTCCAAGCTTGATGGACTTATGAACTTAAATACCGGAAATCACCAATGCCGTTTACCCGAATTCAATCTACCTGGATTAAATATTCACACTAATGAAGGGAAAATTAAAAAAAATCTGAAAATAAATAATATTGATTGAATACAGAGTGAAATAGCAATCCATTATCCAATTAGAAAGGAAAAACTGAAATGATGAAATTAAAATATAATAGCTTCTGTTGGAGACTTCACCGGTCGTCTTGGAAAATAGTTTAAACAAAACAAATGATATTCGTGCTTTTCCTCAAGATTGAGAGTCCATTTATATATTACCACAGGCTTTAGAAAATTTTGTCAGAGACGGAGAAAATAATTTCCATGAACAGAAATCAAAACCATACATTTCCTGGAACCTCAGAGGAAGTGGGCACGAAAACAAAATCTAATATTCTATAAAATTCTTTTTCCTGTATTTTTTTCCCTAATAGTTGATCATAAGTTTTAATTTGAAAAATCTTCTTTACCACGTTGAATTTCTTAGGAGGGCGTAGATCACTTAAAAATCTTCAACAAATCTTCCTACCTAATCCCCATAAAAATGTTCATCACCTCGAAAAAAAAACCCTTTGCAAAATTTCTGCTTAATCGGACTCAAGGGAGAGTGGCGCAAAGCGGTCAAAGTTTGAGTTTTTTGAAAATCATCCAAGGGGGGAGTAAAAGAAAACCGGGTTTTCGAAGAAAAATTGTTGATACCAAATGTCTTAAAATAAAACGTCGAGATCTACTGTCAATCTGATTTTTTGTTGTTGTCAAAAATCGACTTCTGGGACTTCTTTCTGGAATACGAAACGAAACAGAAACGAAACGTTTTGGGTGCCAATAAAAATATTAGGTGTACCGGTAAGTTTCTTCGATTTTACAATAGATGGCGTAACTTGATTATTATTCTATTGAATCAAATTTCCAGACATGACAATGACAGACAATGCTCAGCCGCATGTCGCGAAACCAGTCAAAACATACTTGGAAACGCTGAAATGGGGGGTTCTATGCCACCCACCGTATTCTCCAGACATTGCTCCGTCCTATTACTACCTTTTTCGATCAATGCAACATGGCCTGGTTGACCAGCACTTCTCCAATTTTGATGAAGTCAAAAATTGGATCGATTCGTGGTTAGCCGACAAACCGGCCGATTATTTTTGCAAAGGGATCCGTG
Organism: Toxorhynchites rutilus septentrionalis; assembly: GCF_029784135.1. Lineage (NCBI taxonomy): Eukaryota > Metazoa > Arthropoda > Insecta > Diptera > Culicidae > Toxorhynchites > Toxorhynchites rutilus. The sequence goes on from NC_073746.1 coordinate 114,440,307, forward strand.
GATTGCCAGAAAGATGAGAAAAAGTTGTGACTTGAAAAAAACCAATAAACTTACCGGTACTCCTATTAGTAATCTTGATTTATCATCCGGAACTTGCACCGAAATGTTGATTTGCACGATAATATACCCTGTGCAAAATATCACCTCATTCGGACATCATTTACTAGAGTCGCAGTGACGTTGAAATTTCCGGCGAAAAATCACCGGAAATCGGGGGTTTCAAAAAATGTTTTTTTCTTAAGTCACGTCGAGATTTACAGTTATTTCAAAAGATTTTTTTTTCAACAATCGACTTATCAGACGGAAAACGACCAAGCGAAAAAAAATATTTTATTGGAAAAAAAAAACGCAGACTGTCGATTTTTAACAAAATTCTTACCGATTTTTTCGAGCAATTTTAAGACATTTGGAATAAGAACTTTTTTTTCGGAAACCCCGATTTCCTTTACTCCCTTCCCCCTCGGCTGATTTTTCGATTTTCAGAAAAAACTCAAACTTTGCGTCACTCTCCCTTAAGTCCGATTGAGCTGATATTCTGCATAGGATGTTATTTCGAGGTGGTGAACATTTTTATGAGGTAACTTTTTGAAATTCAAGATGACTATTTTCATTTGCACCCTACCGTATATATATATTTGTAATATATGTACAGTATAGCAATATATACCAGAATTCCCAAACAAAACAAATCAAAAAATAATAAATCAAAATGCCAAATCATGTGCTAAAAATGAATTTTGGGTGTAGGCGTGATGAATTTTGAGTTGGGAGAAGGTAGGTAATACATACAAGACAAGCGTTGAATGGCGCAAATATCTATCTACATATTCAATTCAAATCTTGAAGTATGTTTTATTTTAAAGATCAGCAAGTCCTTGAAAAAGCGATGACTTCGTTCTTTTATAATTATTGGTTGTATTTGTTTTTTTTTATAGTTTAATTGATTTGAGACAGAGGGCGCTACATTTTTTTAATATATTTTCTTGAAAGCTCAGTCCTTTTTACATAACATATAAAAAAAATAAGAGATGAGTTTTTTTTTGTTATTTTCTGTTAAGATTTTTCAAAGTTAACACGTTCTTAGTCTTCGTTCGATATTCCTATGCGACCAGACTGCCACGCGCCTACAATGATTCATAGCGATTGTTAATTGGCTTTAATGTGATATGATAATATGATATCATCTGAATCGGTCTAGTAGTTAAAAAATGTGATTTTTTTAGAAAAAAAAAGTCATTTTTGCAAAAAGGGGATGAACATTTGTTTTTCGGACCACTCTACAAATGATGTTACCGAACTGATATTTTACACTTAACCCTTTGCGGTCGGAATTAATTTTCCTTGAAAAAGATCACCTTATCTTGTCACGCTAATAATATTCTATAGATTACAAAGATTCTAAGCTACATAACATAGGGGTCCAGTCACAATGAAGAAGTGTAAAAAAAATCAGTAGATTGATAGTTAACATTTACGATTAAACATGACTGTGTCACATTATTTTGGTTCATTAAAAATTATCAAAGAATTTTTTTAAAAAAAATTCATTGAAAAAAGATATTTTGAAAATTGAAATTCATTTTTCTCGAAAACATATGCTTTTAAAATTCTGAAAAAAATATGTATAACTAGCCCTCAAAACTTCCAACAAGTTTTCCGCATATCGGACGATGGACACATTTACATGGAAAAAGTTTTTCGAACAACAACTTTTTCGGGGGATCTTCGTAGCCACTTGGTTACGCGTTCGCTTACTAAGCGATCGATCGTGAGTTCAAACTCAGGGCCCTCAATTGACCATCTTTGTGTTGTTATAGAATAACTACGTCCACGCAACCATCATCAGCTATGGAGATCGATCCACGGTGGAACAAAGATCGATTCATCCATACAACTGCTCTGCTCTGCAAGAAACATCGGGCTGCTGTTCTATAAATAACCCAACAATGATCAATATCAACTGTCTCCACTGTCCGGTCTGCTGAACAATGGAAGAACAGATAGAATACCCTTACGCCGAAATGGCTACTAGAGTGTAATTTACCATAATGTAATGGAACAGAAAACCTAACGCCTAAATGGCTACTACTTCTGTGTAATTTACAATTTATAGAAACATAAACATATGTACATGTACACGATAAAAAACCGGCTCTGTTACAGATAAAATGCTAATGAGCCTGATAAATAAATAAATGGGATAAAAAAAAACAACTTTTTCTTTTTATTCTTTGAAAAAATACTATTAATGTTTAATTCGTAACATTTTTATGTATAAATTATCGCAATTTACATGCTCTGCCAACTTTTATCTACTTGGAAACATGTCAAGAACATGTCAAACGTGAGAATTCACACACAAAAATGTCACGAGCAAAACATTATTTTTTTCAGGAGTCTTCATACAAAACTGACTTATATTCCAAAAACTATAAAAGATAGAAAGTTGATGTCTTCGACAAAAGTTTATATTTTAACAAGGTCTAAAACTTTGTCGAATACAGTAATGCTATCTTGACTTTAAACAAAATTAGGATAAGTTGTATTTTTTTCAAAGTAAACATGAAAAAGCTGTTGTTGGAAAAACTTTTTCTCTGTAAAAGTGCACATCTTCCGATGTAAGGACGACTTGTTGTAAATTGTAAGGGCTATTCATATATATTTATATTAGGAATTTAAAAAAAAAAAAAGTTTTTGAGAAAAATGATCTTTAATTTTTAAAATAACTTTTTTGTCAGCGAAATTTTTTCCAAAAAATTTTTGGTATTTTTTTGTGAAAATTTAAACAATTTCCTACCTTTGACAAGAATTTTGTCGGTATCGTAGTTTTTAAATTATGAATTTTTGTAAAGAATTAAGAAAAAAAAATTGTCTTTCCAAAAAGTAGTCTAATTCCTTTTCGAATATTTCAAGTATGCAAAGTTGCTTAAATGAACCGTGTCTTAACACCCACAACGTTTCACTACTATCTGAGATGGTGCTGCCAAACTTCTAAGACGAGTTGGCATGAAATTTGTCCTATGGAAAATATTGTATATGGTAATAAATAAGAAATTTAAATAGTTTTTATGAATCTCTATATGGTACCTCATAATAATTATGGTGAACAACGTACATTTTGGTTTTTCACGCCATTGCAAAATTATCTAGGAAGCGCATTTAAGTGAAAATTGGCATCTAGAGCTCGACAGTTATTCTCTAGACATAAACAGTCTTCGACATATGATAGAGCGCTTATTTTAATGTTGTCAAAAATAGGGTAACCAAAATTTACGATGGAATAAAAAATCTTTTGTTCGGCCATTCTGTATAAACACGTTTTCGTCTCAATTTATTTCACAGACTTCAGCTGGAGCACACCCAGTTTTCCGACATTAAAATTCATTCATCGTTATACCGAGTTCAAACGAAAACGCTGGGAGATTTGAATGAACGGAGGAAAAAAAGTTCCCTAGAAGTTAAAACAAGCGCAACAAACACACAATTACAGCTTACCTGCCAACAGCGACTTGCTGTAGTCCGTATCGCTAGGCCGTCTCATCCTACTCGCTAGAATACTCGATGTGGTGTCCGATGAGCCGTCTGCAACACCATTCAAATTTGCACGCCAGATGACGATGATCATGGTGATGATGTTTGCGACGTATGATTGCCAATTTTGCAGGTGAATGATTTGGGATGCCGGCGGCGTCAATGAAGCGGCGAACAGCGTAGGATGACACGAATAAAAGTATGTTTTGTTTTTCGGATGAATTGAAGTGTGTACATGTGGGAAAAAAAGAAAGAAAATAAAACAAAAACACACACTAGCATTAGTAACAAGCGCACACTGGGTTCAGAAAGAACAACAAAAAAACAAAATCATTACTGATAACAGATAAGTTAAAGCGAATTTCGATGTCAGCAACAGCTAGATATCCTGCAAGACACATATTGTCTGCATGTTTGTTTTCCTACTGTCGAAAACGACTGGCGGGTGGTGTCATTTCTTTCTAGGCTAACAACTTGTTGAACGGTGCCGACAGATACCATCTCAGATCTTGAGATCTCTGTGGACAACTCATCATAACTGGTGCCTAGATTGGTACCGTATTTCTATTGCCGCGTGGATCTCATTATCTCTGTGTCACCCAAAACTGTTTACTTGTAAATTATCGATTGACAGGAGCGTGGCGATAGCAGAGATAGCGAAAACACGCTGTCTGCCGAGAGCTAATTACTTTGTGTGCGATTTTGTGTTTGGCGGACAAATATGTCATGCTTCTTCAATTAAAAAAAAATAAGATTGTTTTATTTTTAGCATGTAGAAATTTATCAGAGTTTAAATGTTCCGGACACTTTTTTTTATAAAATGAGAAGTAATCATTCTGATGTTTGCAATCAAATATAAGGCAATGTTATGTGGACTAAACGTATGTGTGTTGCCGTCTATATTTTCCGTGCCTGAAATTATATCGATAAATAGTCAAATTATGATTCACAATCATCATATAGGGGAAGTGGGGGCAAAGTGGTCACCCTAAGGAATATGCCCATTTCCAGCGCCTACATACCGATTCAAATCCCGTTTTTCGAAGAATATTATAGTTCAACTCATTATTCTTCAAGATAGCCCTCACTATAAAAATTCAAAATAGTACACTTTTCATCATTAGAAAAAAAGGTGAAAAATCGAACTTTTTCGGGGGGGGTCACCTAGTCGGGGCTAAATGGGAGAGATTTATGCGTTTTTTTCGTCCAAATTTGTTTAAATTATATTTATTACAGTAGGTACATGTATGAAATAAGCTTGGTCTGTTCACCTAGAGTCTCAATTTTAATTTTCTCTTGCATACAAAAACGTAGTAAGAAACACATAACGTTCCGCATAATGAAGCTTTATTATGCTTTTTTAGTTGGAGTGGCATATTTATCCAGGGTCAAAACCAAAAAAGCATCTTCTTCAACAGCAGAATGTGATGAGGTATATCAGCTTTAGTAAACAGAACATTGTAAGTTGTTATTCACCTATGACCACTTTGCCCCCAAACATGAAAATAATTTGTATGCTAATTAATCGGTGAGTTTAAACAAAATATCTGTTCACCTCTCCTAGAATATGTGAACAGTCGTCCAAACTGATGATTTGTCCAACATATCAGATTGAATAAACTAAATTTCATGAGAAATTCCTTAGATACCATGCGCACAGAACTACGGCCAAATGGCTATCGAGAGAGTAATTTCTTTTTTCATTTGTATTTTGATTTGTATTACAATGAAGTACAGAGTGACTCAAAAGTCATTAAATTCTTCATACATAAGGTGACTATCAATACGGCATCTATAGTCAATAGATATACTACCAAACAAGCAGGTGACCACTTTGCCCCCCATGGCCAATTCGCCCCCACTACCCCTATGTTGCTTTTCCGATTTTTTTTGTCTATCTATTTCTGCTGTTCTGAGCAGTAATCGTTAAAAATGTTCCTGCAGTAGCTATTTAGTTCGTTTTATTTCATGATTTTCAGAACGGATTGATACATAATGCATCGTATTCCCTCGAGATTCAGTTCAAACAAAAGACTTCCCAGACCGTTTCAGCTCATAAGCGAAGAACGATAACTCAGCAGCGCTTTCCCCGAAAGCAGCCTGAAAAGTTTTTTTTTCTTCTTCTGTATGCATGTTTTGAAGGAAAAATACACAGTGAGTGAAACGGATTCCCAGGAATATCAAACTGGTTTCTCGATAGCGTAATCTTACGAAGCTGTTCTTCCTTGGAACTAATTTTGTGGATGTCCTTCCTTACACTAACATGCACCCAGCAAGCAGAACCACGCTGCGAACTGTGAAAATTTCCACTACCTTGCCAAATATGAGATTTTTGACTTGCCACTCTTGCTCGGCTCCATAAAATAGAATAATTCGCTCGATTTGTCATTCCCGGGTTTGACGGTGCAATGAAGCGGTATCTAAAATCTTCCACTGCGAACAACGCCAGTCACACAAGCATTTGGAAGTTTGATAGCAAAAAAAAAACACGGCACTTACTTCTTATCGTTGACCAAATCGCTAGAGAGTGGAATGGCATTTTATGCTCAGTTCCGTTTTGTTATCTATGAGGACAGCGACTTAAAATTTTAATGTGAAAATGGTTTATTCTTCAAGTGAAACTACCGTGGCGGTGGATCAGCGAGTTTTATGACACATTAAATGCTAGATATAATAGGGGTTTTATGTAAATGTGCAGCCACAACAAGCTGCAGCGTGTTATTTTACAGCAAGGAGATGAAGGATATATATTTTTTACAGTGTTGACAATTGATTTATATTGAGTGATATCATAACTTGAACTATTGGGATTTCACCCAACGGAATGAACATGCAATATCATCCAGAGTCGGGTCTTGAACTCTTTCCAGTTTTCAGAAATTAGCTGGTTTTGTCAAAGCAAAGGATCACAGTATACGATTTTTCGTTGTTTAACAGACAAAAAACTTAATTCTTTGAAAATAATTAAACGGACAACAGTCGAAATCAAGTTGAAGTTTCCATCTTAATAATTGTTTGTTTCGAATTATTTGAAGAAAAAATGAAGCAAAATGCGAAATTTCCATCTTAATAATTGTTTGTTTCAAATTATTTGAAGAAAAAATGAAACAAAATGCGAATCAACATTCATGGGATTTTGAGAAAATATGTATATAATCCACCATTTTGTACCGGCCACCATCTTGAATTTTCAAGATCAAAACTGCGTATTCGTTTTATAATGACACCAGAGATAAAGATGTGTTCCAAATTCCAGATCATACGGTCAACAGGAAGGGGGTAAAGGGGGGGGGGGGAAGGGGGGGCGCTACAGACAAAGTTACGAAGTTACGAAGTTACGAAGTTACAAAGTTACAAAGTTACAAAGTTACAAAGTCACAAACATACAGACGGGTCCAAGCTAGATAGAACCGTTCAATAAATAAGTGCAAATCATAATTATATTACATTTACCGAGAGAAAATTCGTTTTTTTTATGATTCAATTATCCGGAGTGAAAATAAATCAATACTCCGGATAATCGAGTCCGACCTGTATTTGAAAAATTACGAAAGATTTTCTGAAAAATTACAAAAAAAAACCTGTTTTTGGTACTTTCAAAATCGATGCAAATATTTAATTTTTTTTTTGTCGACGCAAAAAATTACAGAATGTGTAGAATCTTTTCTTGGAATTTATTGGGATTTTCAAAACTGCCTACCTGTTTTACGGTGCGATCATTATTTATTAAAATATTCATCATCATAAACGAAGGGATATTTTTTTCATTCAAATAATAATATCTCTGTATTGAAAGTTCCTAAAGGAACGTTCTAGGAATCAAATGTAAGCTGATTGATAAGTTTAATTCGATTTGCTATTGACTTAGTTAGCACAAAAAAATGTGTTTGTCTACAAAGACTTTGGAAAAACAGAAAGAAATCGGGTTTTTATTTCTTCCCAATATTTTTGTTCACTTCATCTACACACACACCAAGATAAAAATGTGTCCCTCGAATATTTCAAGAAGTTGAATTTTCTAAATTATGCATAACACATCTTCATGTTATGATTTTTTCACAAAATTACAGCATTTTAAAAATCACCTCAAATTTTAAACTTAGCACTTGTAACAGGTGTACATTTGTGTATTGTAGTATTTAGCATTTTATGTTTTCTGGTTAAGAATTATGTATTTTGTTTCTGTATTGTACATAAATACTTACTTTTAAGTTAAATTATTTATTTATTTGTTTTATTTTTTATGGCAGACTTATCTCACTTCTTAACTAGGCGAACCTAGCCAGAATTTTCACCTGCCCCCGGGCTTCTGAATGCCAAAGGGGGACTAGGCTCTGCGGAATGCACGTATCTGCATGCTCGTGCTGTTTTAGTCCTGACCGAGGAATTGTCGGACAATCGCGCAGGTGCTAAGGATGACCGACTTTTGGATGCCGGCCAATTCCTTCTCGATGTTCAACACCTTTAGCGCTTCCAGAAGTGTCTTCGGGATAATTCCAGTTCCAGAGAGAACGACTGGAACAATTCTTGGGACCTCCCTTAGCCCCCACAGTTCCTTGAGCTCCACGGCCAATGGTCGGTACTTGCAGATTTTGCGACCGTGGGTCTCCTCCAGATTCTGGTTCAGTGGAATAGCGACATCGATGATGGTGACTTTGCGGTCGCTCTTGTCGTAAACCATTATATCTGGGCGGTTGTGGTGGATCGAGAGGTCGGTCAGAACAGTGCGATCCCAGTACAGCTTGAAACGGTCATTTTCCAGGACAGGTGCAGGCAGGTACCGGTAGTTTGGTACGTTGTCTTCCAGTAGAGCACATTGGAGCGCCAGTTGTCGATGAACAATACGGGCCACGTTGTTGTGGCGCTCGGTGTAGGCTGCGTTGGCCAAAACGGGACAGCCTCCCATAATGTGCTCTATGTTTTCACCTGGTTGATGGCACATCCGGCAAATGTCATCAACGTCTTGATGCCAGACGTACCGCCTGCAGTTTCTCGTCGGCATTATCCTGTCCTGGATGGCTATCATGTCGGCTTCTACTACTGAAGAGAGTTCACCACGCGTTAGCCACAGATTAGATGCGGCCTTGTCGACGTGTGGCCGGTCCAGTTGATGGGGGTGGGCACCATGCACTGCCTTCTGCTTCCAAGCTGCAATCTTCTCCTCCACTGTCTGCAGATTGCAGTTGAGTTGGTACTCCGCTTGCGCCAAGTGCAGAGCGCTGTATCCTCTGTCGGCGGCGCAGACAGCAGATTTATTTATTTATTATTTATTTATTCATTTAATTATTTTTTTTTATTTATTCGTCGGTGGAATTATTATGTTAATATTTAAATGTTGTTCCGTGCATGATTTAATTTTCCTATTCACACTTGCCAAACTTCTGCTGCAACATAATGACTCAGTATAAATGAAACGGATTTCATATATTGCATGAAATCGTTGTGTTGTTGTACGCAACACCACATCGAAGAGCGCGAGTAAAGCTCATGTTCCGCCACACCAACACATGCTAAGAGCGAGTAGCTTAAGCGACGCTCTAAGTGGTAACTCTTGCGCGAGGAAAATAAAGAAGCCAGGTTTTGTGGAAGAATCGCGAGAGTTAGCTCAACCTTGACAAAAAAAGAGCGGACAATTATGACTTGTTTGGTTGCGTAACTGGGGGTTTGGGGAAATTCGCGGTTCAAATATTGTTCTCCTGAAGTTAAAAGGCTAATTGGTTCAAGGAACTCGAACGCGTTTGCTGGTCCACTTTGATCCAATCAGTGTAAGAGGCAGCAGTGCGATTTTTCAAAATCGCGTCGCGATGTGACTTTACAAGTAAATTCTGTAAAAACGGTTTTTTCAAATGTGCTTAATGTTGTTTGTTCTTGATAGGGAATTTAACGAAAGTTTTCGAAGCCTTTAGAAATCCGTTAAGTGTCTGTGCTTGTGAAATAAAGCTCAAACAGGTAAAGTTTAGTTTGTTAGCCATAAGTTCAAATTCTTATTGCGTCGAACAGCCGTTCGACGGCTGTTTGTTAGGGATTATTTCCCAGGTAGACACTCCTTGGAAGCTCGGCGCATCGCAATCAATCAGCTGGACGCACTTCTGACCCCACGGTTGGAGTCACAGTTTCCCGACAAGCATATTTCCCTCGGAAGGTAGTGCTACGTCACTACAGCACTCTGGACAGAGCAAGCAGAGCGATAAAGTCAAAACGTGAGTACCCATCCCGTTATAACATGCGCATGTGGGTGGGTATTTTTAAACTGAAATAAAGTTTACGCTTAAGAAAATGGAGACGCACGTGGCACGGAATTGTTAGGGACATTAGGGAAAATGAAATTGTAATTTAGCTAGTTAATAAATGTTCAAATGATATTTAGTTTTGTTATTTGGAGAAACCGTTCGTTTTATGATCGTTCGTGATACTGTAGTCTGTTTGATTTTTTGGGCATATGTTTGGAGTCTCACTCTTGTTTCTGAAGCGAGAGGTAATATTTGGACAGCAGAAGAATTTGAGTGAAGAGCAATTTGTTGTGCCTTGTTATCCAGGTTCAGCTGCGAATTTCCTCCGATCCTTTGAGCGAGTAGCCGAGCAAGTCATAGGAACGCGTTTAGGAAAGAGTCACTGTTCGAGCGATTCTTCAACAATTTTTAGAGGCCAGTCTCAAGACTGGTCCTTTGCCGGGCAAATCTCGTGCGAGTGGTCCTCTTGTAGGTGGCGCTTAAGCTACTCGCCTTCAAAATCCTCAGAACAGTCTGTTCACACTCTGCTCCTCTAATTGTTTGACGAATGAAACTTTCCATAGAATATTTTGTGTAAAATCGTTAACTCCGCCTGCGAGTGACAGATATTCATAGCAGCATGTCCAAAAAAGAACTTGAAACTATTGAGAACCAGAGCAGAGGGTCCAAAACCCCTAAGATGAATGGATGTAATAACTATTAAAAAATGCTTTCCTAAGTACACATGATGAATAACGGAACATATCGTCGTGATTGAAGTTCGATACAGGGTACGCGCGTTAAATACAGAATATATCACGGATCCGATTGGTCTTAGAGAAGTTCTCTCAGTTATCTTCTCAGGTTCCCCACAGTTAATTTTCCGCCGTCACGTTTGGATTTCGTTAAAAAGGTGCGATAAATAACAGAACCTGTAACCGATTCAATTGATTGTAAAAAACTTCGTTTCATCGAGTGGTCGATAGTTCGTGTTCACATTATCGCATCACTTTCCTCAGTGAATCCTGATTCTTACCTCTCCCCGCTAACAACTATCCCTTCCATGATAATCGCAAGGGGGCCACGCTACAGAGGCGACCCATCTGTCCGCGAGTATCATACTAACATTCTTACCCTTCCCCTGGTGACTATAAGAACATGACCGGCGTCATTATTGACTATTTAAAACTCGAATGACCGATACTTGTACGAAAAGAGGGGTTTGGTACAAATATTTCACAATAAATATAATTCAATCAGACGAGATGTTTTCAAGATGTTTTCTTAGAAAATCCCCTTATTTTTTTAATACGCTCATTCGAAAACAATGTCCGACGAAACGGGGTTTTCCTATGGAATATAGTGTTTAACAATTTGTGGGGCAATAAAATTACCTAAATATAGAGATATTTTTCAAAAAATCAAAGTGAGCTCAATAAAAAAAATAGCTAATGAAATTTTGTATTCTATGGCTAATATTTTTTAAGCGTATACTTTTTGCATATTTAAAATAAGTCTTATATTCTTTTAAAAATCTGTTTATCCGGGTATACAGTTGGTTATATCTCAAGACCTGTTAGTCTCAGGGTAATTGATCGTACATAAATAATTTTTGATGAAAATTTTATGTAGCATTTTTAAATACCATTCTGTTGAAAAAAAATCTGAAAAATTCAACATATTATCAATGCTCAAAAATTAATATCTCTTTCCAAAGAACCGACTTGGCATACATTTGCATCCCGATTTAGGGAATTATATTAGCATAATTTTTTTTTAATTAAAAAAAACTATCTGAGTAAGTTTTGAGTTTTGAGAAAATTTAAGAGTAAATTGAAGCTTTTCTTGGGTAGAGGAAACAAATCAAAATCGTATGGCACAAAATCCGTGGTAAGAAATGGGGTTTGGAATAGGCTCAAACTTCACAAAAACTCCATAACAAAAAGATGTATAGCTCACAGACAGAGATGCCAACCTTCCTATTTTTTCACGATTTCTCAGAGTTTTCGGCACGTTCCCTGATATTCTGACGAACACTCAATTATGCCTGATTTTTCTGAAGTGATCCTGATTCTGATTTTTGTTATTTTTACTTCAGCAGAATAAAAAATTATCCGTGATAAATATTCTGGTTTCCATGCCAATGTTTTCTTAGTTGGAAATGAGAACTGTCATAATAGCTCTCCGGTCCGCACTTGTATTTGATTTATACAGTATATACGAAGCATACGGAAACACTGAAAATACTTTTACTAATCCCAAAAAAGTTTAGTTTCTTCTATTGGACTCATCCAAGGAGGCAAACCCTGGCAAAGCGACGAATGCGGCAATCAATCCTAATAGGACGTACCGTTCCGACGCACATCCCGGACAGCCCCACACTCCACACACCCTGCAACAACAACCTGAAATGCTTAAAGCCCTGATGATATAACTGAAGGGTTACTCTAAAGAATAAATTGTGATATTAATTTTATAGTTATATCATCAGGGCATCAAGCATCCCAAGCCACCATCACAGAGCGTCGCAAAAATTTTCGAACGAAAATACTATTCCACTTTCTATTATTGCGAATACCTAATTTAAAACTATCATTCATACATGCAAAAAAGGAAACTATATGTTCTACAGTTGTATTTTCACACCAATTATTCTTATCGGATACATGTCCAGTTTCGAGAGTAAAAAAGACTTATTGGACGCAAACATTGATTATAGAGTGAAAAAAGAAAAAAAGAGAAAACGAAACCACTTAGCTTTTTATCTCCATTCCGCTCACGTAACACAAGTTCTCTCCCGATGCTCATTCGAGAAACTGCACAGCAACACACACGCACACATATAGATGCGTCGAGTAACGTGTAGCCTAAGGCTGAAAATCTTTCCAATGAAAACAAAAAAAAAATTATCAAACGATTATTTTATTTTACTTTTCCCTCTGAAGTTTACATCCCAAAAGTGTACATACTTCTCGAATCTCGAATTTGCTTGAAACTGGGAAGTTCATTCGCTTCTAGTGTCTGCACGATTTTCCCAGGTTCCTAAGTTTAGAAGATCATGTTAGGACAGATATATTCCATTCTGCACAAAGGCAAGCAAGGACAAAAGTACTCGCAGTTTGCATTTATTTGCAGAGCCGATTTCCCCAGAAACCTCGGTTTTGAAGTCTGTGTTAGGGAAACACATTTCAATCGGAACAAAAATACCCCCGATTTGTATGAATTCGCAATGCCGATTTCCCCACGCTCCATGGATTTGAAGTCTGTGTTAGGGAAACACATTCCAGTCGGAACAAAAATACCCCCGACTTGCATGAATTTGAAATACCGATTTCTCCAGGCACCTTGGTTTAGAAATCTCTATTAGGGAACACATTTCGGTGGGAACAAAAGCTCCCCCTACTTTCGTGTGTTCTTCTTCTTCTTTTTGGCTTTAAGAGGGTTTAAACTTTTCAGTTCATTCGCCTCTAGGCTCTTTCGTGTGTTTGCAATGCCGATTTCGCTGCTTGGTTTTAAAGTCTGTGTTAGGGAACATTTTTCGATGAGAATAAAAGTCCCCCTACTTTCATGTATTTGCAATGCCGATTTCCCCCAAGGCTGCTTGGTTTTGATGGCTGTGTTAGGGAAACCGTAAATCGGGCCAATCAAAACGATGCAGTTAGGGCGTTTAGATAACGCCTAATATTTTACAGTTATTCAATTGTTTATCTAATGAAAAACAACATTTTGTTAGTTGCGATAGATGCGTAGAAATATTCCCTATCAAGTGATGCAAACATCTCTCCTATCCAGTACGAAATGTTCGAACTATAAGCATTCGAAATCTTTCATTTTTTCCTGCATGTTCTGTGTTTAGGTTTTCATTTTACCCTCCATATATTTCTGTTAGACGTAGTCCCACGTCAAAACATGTCTTCTCATCTGACATCACTGATCATGTGACTGAAGTCTCTCCAGTCTACCAAATGAAACATTTCAATGAACTCGTGTACTGGAATAGCATATTTTGCTCTTCTCGACAGTAACTAAAGACAAGAAGAGGCATATTGCCCGTCTAGTTTTCTGGAATAGGGCCCATGAGCTATCCTGATTTCTCCCGTTTTTTATTTTCATTCTTCCTGATTTTTGAAAATTATAGTTGGCAACCCTGTTCCAGAGATGTATACTGGATGAGCGCAGCGAGTTCAAACGACATCCTGTAGCATGAAAGATTTCCCAAATACCATCTGGAGCACTTTTTGAAGCTCTTCACGCTCTGCTCTGTAATTTCAATTCATGAACCCTTTTTCGGATCAACAGACGTTCATGCAAATGTATCTTCTCGCAGTTAATTTTCCGTACAGAATGTCAAATATCAGAATTTGTGGAAATTGATTTTTTGTGTTTAATATCACTGTTTGATTTACAAAGGCTACGGTAACATCGACTTCTACGACGATTTAAAAATGTTTCCGCTGCGGAGCAAGAGAATAATTCGATGAAAAATTACACAAATTGAACTAGTTCGTGCTGAACCGCGAAACATCAGCACGAACTCCCTTACCAGTAATGCTACACTGCACCGCCGTCTCAAGATTACTGCGTGTCGCAGTTCTAGCACTTGAGACGCACTTTCACGACGCAATTCTCCTTTCACTCTCGATTTGATCCGTTCAATCATTGGTCACAAAACGAGCTTCATCTATAATTACTACTACTACCAGCTGCTACTATAATTACGGTAGCCACCTGGGAGCACTCATCAATCTTCATCTTCGGCGTTTGAACGTTTCCCAACAACACCATTCCATTAGACGATTATGCACACAAAAATGAGATAAGCTTCCAGACACGACAAGAGGGGGCATTATTTATTTACATGCTGCCTCAGCGAGGCGAGATCCCATCAAAGCGCACAACTCATTAGGCTTTCTAATGAGTAGGAAAGAAGTAGCATAAATAATGATGAACTTTACTCTGCCCGTCTCCGAAGGCGACGACACTGACTTCACCGGGTCAGGGTAGCTCAATGAATTAATAAAGTCACAGATTCAATTCAGAAAACATTCTCGAATTCACTTTCCGGTGGCGACCGTCGGAGGAAATTGAAACAATAGATAGAAAATAACGCTCCCAATGTGTGCCTCGTTTCAGGCGGTTCGTCTTTAGCTCTCCCAGACACGGGGTAATCAGAGCCACAAAATGGGCTCCACGAGGCGGACGGCCTAGCAGTCTCACAACTCGTTTCCAGCCAAGAGAGACAGATATAATGAAATCAACATAAGCACCCCATTATCAGCAGTGGGTAGTGCGCTGGTTTCAGAGCCATCGATACCATCGCCGGCGGAAGCGAGTGATAGCGCGATGGTGAACATTGACCAAACCACCAAAATCTTGCCTCGTGAAATCGGTATCTGCCAGGGTGGCCCCCGAAGGGCTACAGGCAGGAAGTCAATATTTTGCCAAGTCACTGCGTAGAGCAGCTAGCTACGCCCCGAATATAATTCGGAGCGGTTCCAAGTAATTGGTGCTGATGGCGAAAATCACTGCGAGATTTTCGTTGGGATGCCACAGCCATATCGTAGACTGGAGGAAATTGGTCCACACTCATGGCTGCCAGTGATTGTTATTGTTGTGAGAGTGAATGGTACTTTCGCGCTACGGGCAGTAGGATTAGTCCGGGATGCCCGCCGGCAAGTTGGCTGGTTCATAGGATATTACTTCAGAGGGGAAAAACTATCACTTTCAAGGTCTTGATTCGATTCGCGCCGATCTAAAATTCCCCCTTTAACCAGTTGAACAATTGAACAACGTCAGTAGATTGTTATTTTTTTTGTAGACAAATCAGATGATGCACTTTTTCTATAACACAAGTAAAATAAACACCGCTTTAAATCACAAGCAACAAGCGTTGAAATCGGGCATCAATCAGAAGCTCAACAGACCATTTGATGGTAGACCGTAAATCCCACCACCACAAACACTCGTCGGAATCCCACAAATGCACGATTCATGCCACAAAGGAATCGGCACTCGACTAGTCACGATTATGGGTAGAGGAATGTGGTGTCGTCGGCGTTTGTCAGGATCTCGCTTGCAGTTCGAACTGAACTTCAAACTATTTCGAGGGCAAATGCCATTACACACAGTGTACTTCCAGCTGCGCGGAAATGACACAAAACTAGCGACATTAATGGAGCTCGGTTTCACTGTGCCTGACTGACTGGATTTGTCGACGATTGCCGTGAATCAAATCCGTCCGCGTTGACGGTGTTTAGACAGCGGAATGACAGTAGCAGTCAACTTATATCGTTCCCATAACTCGTCACTTGCATTGCTGGGGTGCCCTCGGAAGCTCTCTCGTTCCCATATACCTTGTAAGTCGTGGGATCAGCGCTATTAACGGATGAGCGATTAAATGAGGGGCTTGTTATCATGGGGCAAAAAAACCAGCCATAATGTCAGCCGTTGAATAATTCGCTGCCGCGACTTGAAGGCTGCACTTTGCCTGGCGTATCAACTGACTGACCGCGGTGCGGGTGGAGAACCTGTTTTAATCGTCATCGTTGAATTCACGCATTGAATGTGCGCTTTCCTAAGCGCGAGTAAGCTTGCAAGCTATCGATGCATAACGCATAACGTTCACCCACGACTGGAATTAATTGCGAGCAACATTTTTCTGCTACTGTCATAACCGTGAATAGATTAGAACTGTGTATTCATAAATAGTAAGTGGTCGTGTGATACAGACTAAATCGGGAAGGAAGGAATATGTAATGCTTGTACCTAATGTAATGTGTTTTACATCGGTTACCACAAGCGATTTGTGATTTTATTAGTGTGTATAATTTGATGAATATTATTAGAAAATGAGTTGCCCTGAAAATGCAACGTTCTAACCCCCCTAGAAAAATATTAGCGTAGCAAATATCATTTGGTTCATTTCACGAAGTCCTTGTGAACGATTTCATCACTCCAATAAGGTTTAAACATATAGGTTAAAACAGTAACATCTGCTCGACGAATCATCGACACCACAAGCTATCCGATGCGTTTCGAATGCCATATCATCAGGACATAAACATGTCCCCGAGCATGCGGGGGCTGTTATAACCAACAGGCTCATAAATGTGGATTTTACAACTTGTTCAATAATCCAATTAATTGCACTCACATCACAAATTAAACATAGTGTCACAGTGAGCATCGGGTATTAAATTCCTCGAGCACGTTTTATTAATTTCCATAATGATTGGTTATTATTTTTTAATATGAGCTCACCCAGTAAAGCTCCTGTCATTACGATAGAGAAAAGAATAAATAAACACATTTCATCAGAAGTCAGCAAAGATGTTGGCTAGTCGCCTCTCTGGGGGGGAAACCCGTATCCATCATAAGATATTGAGCCAGCAATAGAGCGATGACTCTGCTTGATACCCAATCCCAATGCGATGGAACGGTTGAATCGATAATCTCTCAAGCCCATGATATACTGTGCGAATGCGACCGCAAACTTGCACACAAGCGAACGAGAACTTGACATTGATGCCGAGCGAAATGATTTACATGATTTTTTTTTGCGCAACCGCGTATGGGCGCATGATTATTTATGGAATCAGCTCAAAAAGGATCTCTACCTAGGCACACGTCAGTTCACCTGTTGCCTCAACTACAGCGAACTTCGCTGCTGTCCGAATGCCAGATGCTAGATTTTTTTTTCGTTTGAATCCGTATACTCAGTGTAATTTTTCTTCTTTCATTGCAATGAATAATGTCTGAATTAATGGAACCGATTGAATACTTTGAAATTTACAACAAAACACAATGAATGTTGACAAGGCTTGTCAAAAGCTATTGCAATTACGTCAGTTCGAAAAGCTTCGACATGAATTTGAGTGTAAAAAAAAATAAAAATTGAACATGTGACGAATTTCACGCCAACTCGCCTTAGGAGTTAGCAGCGTCATCTCAAATAGTAGTGAAACGTTGTGGGTGTAAAGACATGGGTCATTTAAGCAACTTTGCATATTTGAAATATTCGAAAAATAATTAGACTACTTTTTGGAAAAGGCCAAATTATATTTCTTAATTTTTTACAAAAATTTATAACTTAAAAACTATGATACCTACAAAATTCTTTTCCAAGGATAAAATGTAGGAAATAGTTTAAATTTTCACAAAAAAATACAAAAAATTTTTGGAACAAAATTTCGCCGACAAAAATTATTTAAAAAATTTAAATTCATTTTTCTTAAAAACGTATTTTTTTTAAATTCCTAAAAATATATATATGAATAGCCCTTACAATTTCCAACAAGTCGTCCATACATCGGAAGATGGGCACTTTCACAGGGAAAAACATTTTCGAACATCAACTTTTTCATGTTTTCTTTGAAAAAAATACAACTTATCCTAATTTTGTTTAAAGTCGAGATAGCGATAAAGTGCATTCGACAAAGTTTTAGATCTTGTTAAAATATAAACTTTTGTCGAAGACATCAAATTTCTATCTTTTATACTTTTTGGAATATAAGTCATTTTTGTTTGACTCCTGATAAAAATAATGTTTTGCTCGTAACATTTTTGTGTGTAAATTCTCACGTTTGTTCATGTTCTTGACATGTTTCTAAATTGAGAAAAGTTAGCAGAGCGTTTAAAATGCGATAATTTATACATAAAAATGTAAAGAATTGAACATTAATATCATTTTTTCAAAGAAAAAAAAAGAAAAAGTTGTTGTTCGAAAAACTTTTTCTATGTAATATGTTTTTTTTTCAATGAATTTTTTTCCAAAAAATACTTTGATAATTTTTAATGAAAATCTAAATAATTTCCTACATTTCATTCTTTGACTACAATTTTGTAGGTCTGATAGGGTTTTTTGATTTTTTTTTTAATTTCAGTTTTTCACCTTTTTTTCGGAAAAATCTTAATTTGAAAACTATAAGATCTACGAAAAGTTGGCCGAAGAATGAAATGCAGAAAATAACTTAGGTTTTCATTAAAAATTATCAAAGAAACAAAATTTCATTGAAAAAAAAATATTTTGAAAGTTAAAAATTCATTTTTCTCAAAAACATATCCTTTTAAAATATAGATATAAATAGCCTTAATTTCCAATAAGTTTTCCATACATCGGAAGATGGGCACATTTACATGGAAAAAGTTTTACGAACATTTTTAATTTTTTTTCTTTGAAAAAATACTAATAGTGTTTAATTCGTTACATTTTTATGTATAAATTATCGCAATTTACATGCTTTGCTAACTTTTTATCTATTTAGAAACATGTCAAGAACATGTCAAACGTGTGAATTTACACACAAAAATGTTACGAGCAAAACAATTTTTTTTTTCAGGAGTCTTCATACAAAAATGACTTATATTCCAAAAACTATGAAAGATAGAAAGTTGATGTCTTCGACAAAAGTTTATATTTTAACAAGATCTAAAACTTTGTCGAATTTTTCAAGTATGCAAAGTTGCTTAAATGACCCATGTCTTTACACCCACAACGTTTCACTACTATCTGAGATGGTGCTGTCAACTCTTAAGACGAGTTGGCATGAAATTCGTCATGTAACGAAATTATGAATAATTTCAAATGCTTATAACTTGGCGATATCTTGATAGATCACAGAGATGTTTGCATCAATCGATTGGATATATTTCTACGTATCTATGAAGGTAATGAAAATTATAAATTTGCTAAAACAACCAAAGACCAATTGAAAAAAATCAAGCCCTATCTGAATTAAAATCCCATGTTCTGACCAAACTAACGCAACCAACGTATCTGCTATAATTTGAATAATCAGCCATTTCATGCCAAACTGATATAGTGGTTCTCAGATTATCGTGGAAATTAGTAGTTTTGATCCTTATCGCAAAATATTACACCCGTATTTTTTTATTTTTTCCATTAGGGTGACCATTTTGATTTTAGGGTGATCCGAAAAAATATTTTTTCCCACTTTTTTGGGTTGGATTTTCAAAAAATCATAATTTTTGAACTATTAGATCGATTCAAATAATCGACGTATAAATTAAAATCAATCAGTCTTTTTTGAAGAAATACTACACTTACCAAAAAAAAAATTTGTTTTCGTAATTATTGTTTTTAAACGGTTTCATTTAGCCTGTATGTACGTTTGAAGCTTTGTAACTATGAAACTCCGTCTGTAGCGCTGACCCACATTTATAGAAATATAACCCCCTTCCTGAAGATCGATTGATCTTAAATTTGGAGCAGATCGTTGTCTCTGCTGTCATTATAAAACTGCGTATTCTATATTCTATGAAAATCGAAGATGGCGGCCGCTACAAAATGGCAGATTACATATTTTCTTAAAACTTCATCAATATATAGTTGTTTTTAGTAGTAGTAGTAGAACACAGTCCACAGAACATAAAAACATAAATCCAAGAAAGCGGCCGCTAGAAAATGGTTGATTACATATTTTCTCAGAACCGCTTCAATATAGATATCAAATGAAAGGTCTTAACTAGTAGAACACAGTTATTCATGAAAAGTTTAAACCCAAAATGGCGCCATATTTTTTTTTAAATCCCATCAATGTGGGAACCGCATCAATATGGGTATCAAATGAAAGGGATTGACCAGTAGAACGGTCATTTTTTGAAAAATGCAAATCCAGAATCATATCAGATCAGAATCAGCAAATCAGATCATAATCGATGGTCAGAATTTTTTTTTTCTGAAAAAAAATCATAATTTGAAAAAGGAAAAAGAGCACATCTCTAATTTTTGTAAAAAAATCTCAGATTTAAAGGAAAGTAAAATCCAAATTTTATACTGTTTCAACATTTTCTTCAGAAAAGACTATCAAATTGGCTTTAATTTTATATACCGATATATCTGAATCGATCTCGTTCAAAAGTTTTGATGTTTTGAAAAAAAATATTTTTGGGACAAAGGGAAAAAATAAAAAAATACGGGTTTAATGTTTTGCGATACAGAACAAAACTATCAACTATCATGAAAATCTGAGAGCCACTATACAGGTTTGCCATCGAATGGCTGTATATCAATACAATTTGGAAGAAGTTTGAGATAATGTTCTAAACAAAATTTTGGACTTCATATTCAAAAGAAATATACACTGATTTATTTTCAAAAAAAAAGCAAATGGGGGGTCTCCGCAGTCACATTGGTTGCGCGTTCGCTTAGTAAGCGATCGATCGCGAGTTCTAAACTCAAGGCTCTCATTGACCATCTTTGTGTTGTTACAGAATAACTACGTCCACGCAACAATCATCAGCGATGGAGATCGATCCACGGTCGAAATAAGATCGATTCATCCATACAACTGCATACAACTGTGTAAATGTGTACCATATGCAATGGTATAGAAGGGAATACTCTAACACCGAAAAAATGGCAACTGTGTAATGTGCTAATTATATAAAATAAACATGTGACATGTACACGATTAAAATTCGGCTCTGTTACAGCTAAAATGCTAATGAGCCTAAAATAAACAAAAGAGATAAAAAAAGCAAATGAAAAATTAAAATTCTCAAAAAGTGTTTGCTTAATTTTTGCTGAATGCTTAAATACATAAAAAAATAAATGCTAAATACATAACCTGAAGAAAAAATAAATGATAGGAGATGGAGAAAAAAAATGGAAAAGAAAAAGGAGAATATAAGCAATATCATAGCATTGTGCAATTTGTGCAATAGCAATTTTGAACCAATTATGTTTTGCCTTATCACTTTTCAGGTGTTCCTTTGAATATTTTCGAGATAT
Organism: Toxorhynchites rutilus septentrionalis; assembly: GCF_029784135.1. Taxonomy (NCBI): domain Eukaryota; kingdom Metazoa; phylum Arthropoda; class Insecta; order Diptera; family Culicidae; genus Toxorhynchites; species Toxorhynchites rutilus. The sequence continues at coordinate 114,461,799 of NC_073746.1, forward strand.
TTCGAACATAGTTTCAATAAAAATATGTCTTGATCATCACGCTACTTTCTCATAGATATGTCTACTATGTCTAAAATATAGGACAAATTATCTAGAATAGTTTAAGTCACAATTGATATTTTTAATAATCTTCTGTGCCTTCCATTACTGTGAAAATATATAGAAATACGAACGAGAAGCGATTGAAATATGATAAATAAAATTGGCAGTTCCAAAAAAAAAAAATGAATAGCAAAACACGACTTGGTTCGATTTGTCTGAAGCCATCTATATTTATTTGTAATCGAAAAAGTTTAGACCGGTTTTTTTGTTTTTTGTTTGGCCTTTGGCCTCTCTGAATTTGGAGGTCTTAAAAATCGTCTTTTTGTCGAATATAAATTTTTTTTAAACCCGTATCTTTCGAACCGTTAGAACGATTTTCGATACTTTACCAGCGAATAAAAGTATTAAAGTGAACTTTCTATAAAAACACACAACTGTGCGAATATTGGAAAATTTAAAAATTTTAGTTGTTTGTGGTTTGCGAGGTGCCGAGAAAACTTCGAACAGCACACCAAATGCCTACGGTTTGTCTCATATTCCGAACACTTAAGCTTTGATGACCATTAAACAATATCTCATTACTCAAAATGGTACTCTTTCGCGAAATTAATTTGATTTTTAGATACAATAGAGCCTTCTTTTTCATTTGACTACCATAAAATTGATTTACAAAAACATATTCATGGTGAAAAACTAAAAATTTGTTTAATCACTTTTGTCTCATATTCCGAACACCATTTTTGTCACTGACTCATATTCCGAACACTTTTGTCTCAAATTCCGAACAGCAAAAATGCAATTTCTTTCAAAAATCATAACTTTTAAACTTCTGAAATGATTCATATGATCGATATATCAAATTTATCAATTAGCTAGTCCTTTTAAGGAAAAATGCTATACTCGCGTGAAAAATTGGATTTTGCCTTTGTTTTTGATTCTATTTATGTTTTTATAGTAGCATGGTTTCGGGCTCAAGGGCGCTATATCGGTATCGAAACCTGTTAAAATGAAGTCTATAACCCAAAGAATGTCGTGGTTTGAATATTAAATTGTTTATAACATTAAAGTTCAGTACATTCACATCTAAAACTGAAGTGTTCGGAACTTGAATCATGCGTAGAAACATGATTCATATTCCGAACACCAATTTTAATGAATATTTCTGCATAAAATGTCATTTTATTTCATCCATTTATTGTAGATTCTTACCATTTCTAGCACTTAACATGAAAACAACAAACAAAATAGTTGAAAAAACTACAAAAACTGAACAATTAACGATGCTTGTTTTTTACAGAATTTGCTAACGCAAACATTTTATCATTGGTTTTGACTGTCACTTCTTTGCAAATGCTTAATGTTATAGATTATAGGCCGTATTGAGACCTATAAATGATGTAATAATGAAGGCTATAACCCAAAGAATATCAGGGTTTTGATTGTTCAATTACTTACAAAATTGAAGTTCAGTAAATTTACATTTGGAAATGAAGTGTTCGGAATTTGAATCATGCGTAGAAACTTGATTTCACCCATTTATTGTAGGTTCATACATTCTCTAGCTTCTTCTTCTTTTTTCTTCTTCAATGGCACTAACGTTCCTAGAGGAACTTCGCCGTCTCAACGTAGTATTACTTGCGGCAATTTTTTTAGTACTTAGTTGAGATTTCTATGCCAAATAACACGCCTTGAATGCATTCTGAGTGGCAAGCTCTAGAATACGCGTGATCACAGTGCAAGTCGGAGGTAATTTCTTTGACGAAAAATTTCCCCGACCTGAACGGGAATCGAACCCGAACACCCGGCATGTTAGTTATGACGCTAACCACTCGGCCACGGGAGCACATTCTCTAGCACTTAACATAAAAACAACAAACTAAATTGTTGAAACAACTACAAAAATTGAAAAATGAACGATGCTTGTTTTTAACGGAATTTGGCATGAAATTCGTCATGTAACGAAATTATGAATAATTTCAAATGCTTATAACTTGGCGATATCTTGATAGATCACAGAGATGTTTGCATCAATCGATTGGATATATTTCTACGTATCTATGAAGGTAATGAAAATTATAAATTTGCTAAAACAACCAAAGACCAATTGAAAAAAATCAAGCCCTATCTGAATTAAAATCCCATGTTCTGACCAAACTAACGCAACCAACGTATCTGCTATAATTTGAATAATCAGCCATTTCATGCCAAACTGATATAGTGGTTCTCAGATTATCGTGGAAATTAGTAGTTTTGATCCTTATCGCAAAATATTACACCCGTATTTTTTTATTTTTTCCATTAGGGTGACCATTTTGATTTTAGGGTGATCCGAAAAAATATTTTTTCCCACTTTTTTGGGTTGGATTTTCAAAAAATCATAATTTTTGAACTATTAGATCGATTCAAATAATCGACGTATAAATTAAAATCAATCAGTCTTTTTTGAAGAAATACTACACTTACCAAAAAAAAAATTTGTTTTCGTAATTATTGTTTTTAAACGGTTTCATTTAGCCTGTATGTACGTTTGAAGCTTTGTAACTATGAAACTCCGTCTGTAGCGCTGACCCACATTTATAGAAATATAACCCCCTTCCTGAAGATCGATTGATCTTAAATTTGGAGCAGATCGTTGTCTCTGCTGTCATTATAAAACTGCGTATTCTATATTCTATGAAAATCGAAGATGGCGGCCGCTACAAAATGGCAGATTACATATTTTCTTAAAACTTCATCAATATATAGTTGTTTTTAGTAGTAGTAGTAGAACACAGTCCACAGAACATAAAAACATAAATCCAAGAAAGCGGCCGCTAGAAAATGGTTGATTACATATTTTCTCAGAACCGCTTCAATATAGATATCAAATGAAAGGTCTTAACTAGTAGAACACAGTTATTCATGAAAAGTTTAAACCCAAAATGGCGCCATATTTTTTTTTAAATCCCATCAATGTGGGAACCGCATCAATATGGGTATCAAATGAAAGGGATTGACCAGTAGAACGGTCATTTTTTGAAAAATGCAAATCCAGAATCATATCAGATCAGAATCAGCAAATCAGATCATAATCGATGGTCAGAATTTTTTTTTTCTGAAAAAAAATCATAATTTGAAAAATTTTTTTAGTACTTAGTTGAGATTTCTATGCCAAATAACACGCCTTGAATGCATTCTGAGTGGCAAGCTCTAGAATACGCGTGATCACAGTGCAAGTCGGAGGTAATTTCTTTGACGAAAAATTTCCCCGACCTGAACGGGAATCGAACCCGAACACCCGGCATGTTAGTTATGACGCTAACCACTCGGCCACGGGAGCACATTCTCTAGCACTTAACATAAAAACAACAAACTAAATTGTTGAAACAACTACAAAAATTGAAAAATGAACGATGCTTGTTTTTAACGGAATTTGCTAACGCAAACATTTTATCATTGGTTTTGACTGTCATTTTTTTGCAAAAATCTAATAAAGGGTGTGTCACATCAAATTGCATCACGGAAAAAACGAAAGCGAATCTCCTTCGGAACGCTGAATTTGTCCTCTGCGGAGAAGAATAACAGGCCCGGCAGCTGACGAAAGTCCGCTTTGACGTAGGTTTCGTCGTCCATTACCAGGCAATGCGGCTTCGTCAGCATTTCGGTGAACAGCTTCCGGGCTCGCGTCTTCCCCACCATGTTTTGCCTTTCGTCGCGGTTAGGAGCCCTCTGAACCTTGTATGTACGCAGGCCCTCCCGCTGCTTGGTCCGCTGGACGAATGAACTTGACAAATTCAGCTTATTGGCGACATCCCGGACCGAACTTCTCGGATCACGTCTAAACTGCTTAACTACGCGCTTGTGATCTTTTTCACTGACGGAGCATCCATTTTTGCCGTTCTTCACCTTCCGGTCGATGGTTAGGTTCTCGAAGTATCGTTTTAGTACTCTGCTGACCGTGGATTGGACGATTCCCAGCATCTTACCGATGTCCCGATGTGACAACTCCGGATTCTCGAAATGAGTGCGCAGGATTAATTCACGACGCTCTTTTTCGTTCGACGACATTTTTCCAAATTTACGAAAAATTGACAGTGAAGCATGGCCAACGTGATCTATACACTCTTATCTGATTATAAGCGAAAGCTGAAGATATAATTCCTAAAAATTAAATTTCTACAGCGATTTTTCCGTGATGCAATTTGATGTGACACACCCTTTAGGTTGTATCGATACCTGTAAATGATGTCAAAATGAAGCCTGTGCCCCAAAGAATGTCTGTTATCATTTTTCAGTTATTTATAACATAAAAGTTTAGTAAATTTACATTTAAAAATAAAGTGTTCGGAATTTGAGACTGTTCGGAATATGAGACAAAACGGTACTGTGAGGTGAGAATTTAGAATATTTTCAATTTCCACGGTTTTTGAAATGGAGAGACTAAAGAGACATATTTATGGTGAAAAACTAAAAATTTGTTTAATCACTTTTGTCTCATATTCCGAACACCATTTTTGTCACTGACTCATATTCCGAACACTTTTGTCTCAAATTCCGAACAGCAAAAATGCAATTTCTTTCAAAAATCATAACTTTTAAACTTCTGAAATGATTCATATGATCGATATATCAAATTTATCAATTAGCTAGTCCTTTTAAGGAAAAATGCTATACTCGCGTGAAAAATTGGATTTTGCCTTTGTTTTTGATTCTATTTATGTTTTTATAGTAGCATGGTTTCGGGCTCAAGGGCGCTATATCGGTATCGAAACCTGTTAAAATGAAGTCTATAACCCAAAGAATGTCGTGGTTTGAATATTAAATTGTTTATAACATTAAAGTTCAGTACATTCACATCTAAAACTGAAGTGTTCGGAACTTGAATCATGCGTAGAAACATGATTCATATTCCGAACACCAATTTTAATGAATATTTCTGCATAAAATGTCATTTTATTTCATCCATTTATTGTAGATTCTTACCATTTCTAGCACTTAACATGAAAACAACAAACAAAATAGTTGAAAAAACTACAAAAACTGAACAATTAACGATGCTTGTTTTTTACAGAATTTGCTAACGCAAACATTTTATCATTGGTTTTGACTGTCACTTCTTTGCAAATGCTTAATGTTATAGATTATAGGCCGTATTGAGACCTATAAATGATGTAATAATGAAGGCTATAACCCAAAGAATATCAGGGTTTTGATTGTTCAATTACTTACAAAATTGAAGTTCAGTAAATTTACATTTGGAAATGAAGTGTTCGGAATTTGAATCATGCGTAGAAACTTGATTTCACCCATTTATTGTAGGTTCATACATTCTCTAGCTTCTTCTTCTTTTTTCTTCTTCAATGGCACTAACGTTCCTAGAGGAACTTCGCCGTCTCAACGTAGTATTACTTGCGGCAATTTTTTTAGTACTTAGTTGAGATTTCTATGCCAAATAACACGCCTTGAATGCATTCTGAGTGGCAAGCTCTAGAATACGCGTGATCACAGTGCAAGTCGGAGGTAATTTCTTTGACGAAAAATTTCCCCGACCTGAACGGGAATCGAACCCGAACACCCGGCATGTTAGTTATGACGCTAACCACTCGGCCACGGGAGCACATTCTCTAGCACTTAACATAAAAACAACAAACTAAATTGTTGAAACAACTACAAAAATTGAAAAATGAACGATGCTTGTTTTTAACGGAATTTGCTAACGCAAACATTTTATCATTGGTTTTGACTGTCATTTTTTTGCAAAAATCTAATAAAGGGTGTGTCACATCAAATTGCATCACGGAAAAAACGAAAGCGAATCTCCTTCGGAACGCTGAATTTGTCCTCTGCGGAGAAGAATAACAGGCCCGGCAGCTGACGAAAGTCCGCTTTGACGTAGGTTTCGTCGTCCATTACCAGGCAATGCGGCTTCGTCAGCATTTCGGTGAACAGCTTCCGGGCTCGCGTCTTCCCCACCATGTTTTGCCTTTCGTCGCGGTTAGGAGCCCTCTGAACCTTGTATGTACGCAGGCCCTCCCGCTGCTTGGTCCGCTGGACGAATGAACTTGACAAATTCAGCTTATTGGCGACATCCCGGACCGAACTTCTCGGATCACGTCTAAACTGCTTAACTACGCGCTTGTGATCTTTTTCACTGACGGAGCATCCATTTTTGCCGTTCTTCACCTTCCGGTCGATGGTTAGGTTCTCGAAGTATCGTTTTAGTACTCTGCTGACCGTGGATTGGACGATTCCCAGCATCTTACCGATGTCCCGATGTGACAACTCCGGATTCTCGAAATGAGTGCGCAGGATTAATTCACGACGCTCTTTTTCGTTCGACGACATTTTTCCAAATTTACGAAAAATTGACAGTGAAGCATGGCCAACGTGATCTATACACTCTTATCTGATTATAAGCGAAAGCTGAAGATATAATTCCTAAAAATTAAATTTCTACAGCGATTTTTCCGTGATGCAATTTGATGTGACACACCCTTTAGGTTGTATCGATACCTGTAAATGATGTCAAAATGAAGCCTGTGCCCCAAAGAATGTCTGTTATCATTTTTCAGTTATTTATAACATAAAAGTTTAGTAAATTTACATTTAAAAATAAAGTGTTCGGAATTTGAGACTGTTCGGAATATGAGACAAAACGGTACTGTGAGGTGAGAATTTAGAATATTTTCAATTTCCACGGTTTTTGAAATGGAGAGACTAAAGAGACACTATGATTTTTTTTTATTAAATCGTTTATTTTACAGGCTCAGTTACTACTATGATTTTGTATGAATGTAATTTTTATTGTAGCTTTTAAGTTTTCGGGGCCAAAGAGATCCTTTGATTTTTGGAAAGCTGCTATTTTTCAACATTTGATATGTTATGTACACTCGATAAAAAATAGAGGAACACAGTGCAAAGTCTAAATTTTTTAGGTGATTTTTAAAATGTTGTAACTTCATGAAAAAAAGCTTCACCGTATTGGGGTCGGGGAAGGTTCTTATGATACTCCGAGACCCCTCCCACTCTCAAAGGGGGGGGGGGCTGCCATACAAATGAAACACAAATTTCTGCATTACTCGAGAATTAATCATGCAAATGAAACCAAATGAGGCATATGGAGGTTTTAGGGTGCAACAAATGTTTCTATGGTGGTTAGACATTCCACCCTCCTCTCTAAGGGGGAGCTGCCATACAAATGAAAGACAAATTTCTGCCTGACTAATCAAAGCAAATGGAGTCAAATTTGGCATGCGAAGGTTTTAGGGAGCAATAAATGTTTTTCGATATACGTTTCTATGGTAGTTCGACACTCCTCCCCCCTCTCTAAAGAGGGGCTCCCATACAAATGAAAAACAAATTTCGTCATAAATCGAGAGCTAATTAAGCAAATCGAGCTTTATTAAAATATAAATACAAATTAAACACAAATTTCTGTATACTCGAGAACCAATCAAGCAATTCGAGCCAAATTTGGCATGTGGAGGTTTTAGGGGGTACAAAACGTTTCAATGGTTAATTGACACTACTCCCCGTCTCTAAAGGGAGGCTGCCATACGAATTAAAAGCAAATTTCTATATAACTCGAAAACTAATCAAGCAAATGGAACCAAATTTGGCATGTGGAGGTTTTTGTCTCTATGATTTTTTCTTCCCTCCTGTGAAATGGGAATGGGGTCCCGTAAAAATAATACACATATTTCAACCAAACATATTCCAACCAAACATGACAATTGGAAAACTCTGAAGGAAAATGGGAAAATTCGGAAAATTCAATTTGCATGTTCTACAATTACATAGTGACAAGCGTTGTTCGTCCATTTGATGTTTGCGCTAACGAAATTGATTTTTGCTCGAAAATGGAAATAGATTTTAATGTGATAAATCATACTCCTATATTCTCTTCTATATATATTAATAAAAATGGATCACCGAATGTGTTGATAAGAGAAAAACTCGAGAAAGGAATTGTCCGATTTAGGGCTGTCTTCATTCTATCATATTTCCCGTATAAAACAATTATTCCATGTAACGGAGAAACATTTTATTTGCAAGTGGTTGAAAAATCTTCAACAAGAATTGTGTCTGAAAATAATCTGATATTATAATGGAGAGTTTAGGTAGAAGTACTAGGTATTTGATAGTAAAAGATAATTTGAAAGGGTAGATCAGAAGATCAATCAATGAACAGTTCTGCGATTGGACCCATGAACGTGCGCTTAGTAAGGAAACGTGAATGTGATAACGATAAATAATGTTTTGGTGGGACGAAGTTTGCTGGGTCAGTTAGTGATTCGATAAATAATTATCGTACCGCAAATAATTTCGAAAACTCCAATGAATTTTGTACCTATTTGTTGATTTGAAAAAAAAAAGGAATTTTTTGCATCGATTTTAAAAAGCGCCAAAAACACGTTTTTATAGAGTTTTAGATAATTTTTATTTTTAATTTCATTCAAATCAGAGAAGGTGGAGTTGAGTTGTTTACTCATTTAGTACAAGAAAAAGCAATTAAAATGGACCAATCAACAACTTTTGGTTACCAATAGAAAAAATAAACTTCTCTATAATAATTCAAATTAGCGCTTTAAAAATTGAGTTTTCACGCGTAGAACTCTATATCGTATTTCTCAAATTTCAACGACAGAAGTTTTCAATGAACTACCTGAGGAGCCAACCAAAGCTGGCGATATATTCAATGTCCTTTCCTAGGCTACCTATAACGCAACTAAAGAACTCTGCTATATTGATTCAAATTGACGCTATATTAATTCACTCTATATTGCATTTATCAAATCACGACGGAGGTACTCCATGAACAATGAAAAAGTACAAATAAATATCTAGAACTTGATTCAAAATTTTGGAATCAGGAGAGGTAATTCTGTGACTAATATATGAAATCCGATTAAGAACTCGGAAATGTAAAGTATGGAAAACGAATCTAAAATTGAAATCAGAAATCTAAAATGTGGAGTCTGGAATATACATATGAGATTGGAACCGGGAGCTCAGAAATTTAGAATCATGTCTAGGATGTTCAGCCAGACCTCAATTCAGAATCTGCAATTGAAAAGTACTGAAACGCACAGCATGAAATCAATGAAAATCAAATTTGGTTCTGATATCAAAATATAGAATACGGATTTTTTTTTCAAAACTTGGTCTAAACTTGGAAATAATATGAGTTATAAATCTGAACATGAAACCCCAATCTGGATTTCCAGAACTCCTCAATCTGGAATCTGAAAGTGGAATTTGGATACCAGTATCCAGAACCTAGAAGCTACTCATAGATCTGTGAGATCTGTAAGATCATAGATTCAAGATCGGGAATTTAGAATTCCTATTTATAATCTGATTTGAAAGAATAGAGTATAAAGTGTTTTTATTTAAATCTCTTCCGGAAGAATGGATCGTGTTCTAATGACGGTATAAAGCTGAGCCTCATATTTTCATCAGCAAAATTGTAGTCCCAAATGTAGACAAGTGACAAACGAGTAAGGGTGTCTTTCACCTTAATATGTTCTCCTTCGCTCTCTTGAGAGGAATCAGAATATAAATTGATTCCGAAGGTATCGAATCATAATTGAAAACAAAAATCCGTAGGTGTACAAATCCCGTACATTTTTCTAATGTGTGAAAATCAAACAAAATCCGTCAATCCACGAACGTTTCCGTGGGTCTGACATGTCTGCTGTGCAGACCCGCTAACATGCTCATTCAGCATGTTATTGGAGTTGTAGTGCACAAGTATACCTTTCCACGCTCCGTTTTGCAAGATGTAAACTATCCGCACCAAACACGATCCATTTCGACGGAAATCGTGTCCGACAATCGATTGCAACTTTTCGGAAGCGGAACAAACCCCCAAGTGGCGGCTGTGTTCCGATGCGGACCGCAGCGATTGTCGCGCTCGAGAAAGTTTTCGGAAGAATGAACTGGCTCCAAAAATCCATGAGTTTATCTGAGCTCTTCACCTTTTCCATACATTTTTCAAGGTGAGTTTACCATCCAATAGGGCCCGCCACCACCACCAACATTAAGTAGCTAACCGTGAATTAAATCGTAAAATTTAACAGCCCGTGGAAAAAAGTTTGCATTGTGGGGACAATTCAGCCAAGGCAAGTCTGCTAAACAGCGGGCGCGTAATACAATGTTTGGGCTTTTGTTGTGGCTGGTTGCGTTTTCCATGGGAAGAAAAAGACGACCTCCATTTTTCCGCAGTTAATGCGTCCTTCCTTGACAATGGAATTAACATAAGTAATCCCCCATAGTCACTTGGAGGTAAATGCAGCATGTCGTAAGCGCTCATCCGATATAAAAACGAATATGCCCCGTTTTTTTTGGTTTAGTACACGATACATCAATCAAAATCGATACCTGGGTGTTAGCCGGACGGTCAACGGTGTTAGTAGACTTCCCGGTCCACACTCACACGCCCCGACGGTGTTTCCAATTGCGTGCCCTTTCTACTCGAGTAAATAGACACACCGAAAAATGTGGACAAAACATGGCTTTCCACTTACCCCACGGGTGGAGAACCCTGAAAAGCCTACTTCCGCTCCGTAATTACTTATTGTTGTAGCTCTGCTCGTTGCCTCGGATGTCCCAATTTGCTACGTTTTCGCTTTCTTTGTTTATACGACGCGAAATTGGACATTTTGACGGCAACAAAACACAGGTGGGAAACCCACGACCTTACCCTCGGCGGCGCCAGCAGCAGCGAATCAATCTAATTGGGAGTCAGTCAAGAAGTAACTGTTGCTTACCTGGAAACCAAAGAGAGAGATGAAAAAGATTGTATTAATCAATGTCTAACACCGGAGCAACGGGGGAAAACAAATTTGAGGTCAGCTTGTCATCAACTGGAAAATTCAACACAATGTGTCGCGCTGTCGTTTCCTTCTGCTTTTCTCTTGGCCTGATGTGCGATGTCAAAACGGTTGATTAATTTCACTTTCATTGAGACGACTGACTGTCGTCGTTTCAGATGAAATCGCTATAGCGGCATTTTTTTTACGGCGAAAACAACAGAGCTGCTTTACATTTAATACATCAGCGGGGAAACCGCTTCAGAAGGCTCGTTATGAATAATTGATCGATGCGAGTCAACATAATGAAGGCATGTACGAGTAGATCATTTTGATTTATTGTTGCTTTACTCGCATGATGTTTACAGAGGAATGTTTGGAAGTAGAAAATAAAGGAATAATTTTGTAGCTTAATTAAATGAACATTGTTGGAAAATCATCAATATTGATTCACGAAGAGTTATTTTTACGACAAAAGTTGCTAATATTAGAATGTCTTTGAGTTTCGTACAACAAGTTCAATTTTCACTGCGTTGAGAATGTTAAGTTTTGTTGCAAATAAGCACCTTTTGCGGGAAGTTTCGATTTTCTTTCTCCATTGGAAAAAAAAGTGCAGCTGAAGCGCATCGAATGCCTTTGAAAACGAAAATTTTGAAACATTTATCGAACAAGATTTCTGTCACACGCAAACAGAGCTTGAAAAAGATCGTATGTGAAGCCCGACCAACCAGAAATATCAACGCCGAAGCCGAATATCCACAGTACTGAAGGGATCAAAAGGGTGTGATCCAATATGAGCTGCTAAAACCTGGTCAAACGACCAATGGAGACTTCTACAGGCCACAATTAATCCGTTTAAAGCGAGCTATTACCGAAAAATTCCAGATTATGCGACCAGACATGAGTTAAAAGGTATTTTGAAAATAATGGGAGATTCGGGTTGACCCGCTTCATAGCCTAGACCTTGCCCCTCCCAAGTGCCATTTGTTTCGATCGATGCAGAAGGCTTTGGGTGGAACACGCTTTACTACAGAAGAGAGTATTAGAAATTAGCTGGATTTGATTCTTGGCTTCAAAGATGAACGCATATTTCGCGACGCACTCCGTAAATTGCTAGAAAAACGGGGAAAAGTAGTGGATGGCAATGGCCACTACTTACAATACAATAGAATAATGTATTAATTCATTCTATTACTCAAATAAATTTGTTTTTCACGCAACATTAGGAATTAGGTTGCACAATCAATATCTAAAATTTCATATGTTCCTGTTCCTGTGCTTCGCGATTGGAACATATAACAAGTGCTCCCAAAAGCAATTTGTCCTCAGTTAAATGTTGACTGCCGCTTATAGGAAAATTGCTCATTACTAAACACTTATCATCCATGGTTGGATAGACGAAGAAATCGTCACATGGCATCATATATCTAGTCTAGATGTCATCGAAGCGAAAAAACACACAAAACATTAAACGATAATCAAAATGCATCTTTAGGCTGTAGTGAAGCGAACATTTAATATGTATTTCCACAACGGATAGAAAGACATGTTTGTGGTAATTATCTTCAAAAGAACAATAATTAATCGAATAGTCATATAAACTATGTGGAGGTGTCAGGGTTTGTTACCTTCAAACAAAAATTTCCTTCAAACCTTCAAATTTTGTTACCTTCAAATGCAAAATTTGGGGGGTCTCCGTAGCCACATTGGTTGCGCGTTCGCTTAGTAAGCGATCGATCGTGAGTTCAAAACTCAGGACCCTCATTGACCATCTTTGTGTTGTTATAGAATAACTACGTCCACGCAACAATCATCAGCGATGGAGATCGATCCACGGTCGAAATAAGATCGATTCATCCATACAACTGCTCTGTTCTGCAAGACACATCGGGCTACTGTTCTATAAATAACCCAACAATGATCAATCAACTGTCTCCGCTGTCCGGTCTAACTGGATAATGGAAGAACAGATAGAAAACTCTTACGCCTAAATGGCTACTGTGTAGATGTACCATATGCAATGGTATAGAAGGAATACTGGCAAATGGCAACAGTGTAATGTGCTAATTATAGATAATGATAACCATGTGACATGTACACGATTAAAATTCGGCTCTGTTTCAGATAAAATGCTAATGAGCCTAAAATAAATATATGGGATAAAAAAAATGCAAAATTTGTTTCCATTTGCTTGATTAAATTCTTGATTAATTCTCGAGAGAGTCTAACCATCATAGAAACATTTATTGCACCCTAAAACCTCAATATGCCTAATTTGGTTTCATTTGCTTGACTAATTCTCGAGTAATGCAGAAATTTGTGTTTCATTTGTATGGCAGCCCCCCCTTAGAGATGGGGGAGGAGTATCTAACCACCGTAAAAATATTTATTGCACCCTAAAACCTCCACATGCCAAATTTGGTTTCATTTGCTTGATTAATTCTCGAGTAATGAAGAAATTTGTGTTTCATTTGTATGGCAGCCCCCCCTTGAAGAGGGGGGTTGAGTGTCTTACCACCATAGAAACATTTATTGCACCCTAAGACCTTTACATGCCAAATTTGGTTTCATTTATTTTATTAATTCCCGAATAATGTAGAAATTTGTGTTTAATTTGTATGGCAGCCCCCCCTTAGAGAGGGGGGAGGGATCTCAAACCATCACAGAAACCTTCCCGGCCCCAAAAACCCCTACATACAAATTTTCATGTTGATCGGTTCAGTAGTTTCCGAGTCCATAAGAATCAGACAGACAGACACACAGAAATCCATTTATATGTTTTTATATAGATAGAACTTTACCTTTTACAATAAAATTCGGATCTCATTCAATAAATTGAAATTCTCAAATCCAAAAACCTCAAAATTATGAAATAAAATGTTTTTTTCTGAATCTAAAGTCTTGAATATCATGATAAACTCTCAAATATTGAATCTGAACCCAAACAAAATCCAGTTACGTGTATCGAGTGTAAGGACGTATTTTAGGAAGACCACACTCAAAATAACGTAGGCAGAAAATATATCATTCTGACCACAATATATGCTTTTTATTGTGTTACAGCGATAAATACACAAACAAAATTTGGATGCACCGCGTCGTGTGTTGTTTTTAAGAGTGTAAAATATTTGTATGTATGGAGCAGACTTCTCATTCTCTCAAACTGCATGCCAGCTTGGAATTGTACCCAAAATAAAAAACCCTGAACGATATTGAACCCGAAAAATCCCAAATTAATTTTTAACTGGGATTGAACCAAGGACGACTGGGTTGTGAGGCTGTTCCACACAACCACTGGCGCCGGCAGACCAATGCACGAGAATATTACACCACATCATAAAATGAAATTAGATCTTTTAAGTATACACGGAAAGTGTTTGCTAGGAGCAAAACGGAGAGAACATTGTTTTCAAGTATAAAAGCACTTTCCGACTGTCTAAGAAACTGTACTTTCCCTAACAAATCACAAACATTCCGAATACTACACGCGCTACGCTGATATTTCACAGTAGAAATTAGCAAACATATAAAATCAATTTCCTACTAAAACATAAATATGAAATCTCAATCAATAAGTTGTATCAGGAATACATATAGAATCCACATCGGCATTCTGATATTTTGATGCATTGGAAATTTGGAACGCTTCCAAATCGCATTCTAGGATCATATTTTTGGGTCCTAATAGTGAACAATGTATGTATTCTTAGTTTGAAATCATCAATCTGCATTCTACAATTAAAAATTTAGAACACGAACGGTACAGATTACAGATTTTAGTTCTTAAGTGCGGATTTTTTACATCTCACAGTTTTACATTTATAACACACAAGCAGATGAGAAATATGAACTTGGTTTCAAACATTCAATTCCACAAATATTTCCAATCTAACAAAAATCAATGTAGTATTTCTACAAGCGTTTCTAGGTTTGTACGATGGCAAATAACAAAAACTGGAAAACGAATATTGTGCCCTGAACGTGAAATTGTTCCTCAATGAAAACATACTTTAGTAGATGAACATTTGATTCCCGAAATGAACTGTCGGCGCTTTGATACCTCGTTTTTAAAAGTTTTTACTCTGTCTCATTCCTCGGGTACTGTCGAGCGATCTTCTTCTCAACATCAACAACAAATCTGAGGTTTTAATTTTTTTAAACGGCACAATGTACGTAAACTTGAAATCTAAATATGTACAGGTCGGACTCGATTATCTACTATTACAGACTGGATTATGTACAGTTGGAAATTTTTATTTTAATGTTTTGACTATTGACTAATTTCAAGAAAAAATGAACTATTTCAACGATTAAGTGAAATCAAATAGATCATTATGAGTACAGTGGAGTAAAATCGTAATTTTGATGGGTCCTATTTTTTTCCTGTATTATAGTGACTTTCAACATTTTTGGCTGATTCGTCACTTTACTTCCATTTTTGGAAGAATGTCGGGAATGAGAATTGAACTCGTGATCTTTAGCGTGAGAGGTACGGATGTTACCACTAAGCCAGAACGCCTCCGGGAGATTCAAGTTGAAGATTCACTAGTAATTGTTTAAAATTGTATAGCAGCGAAATTTAAAGAGATAGAAGTTGGGTGCTAAAGAACGAATTGTAGAGCGGTCGGAGCACTTTCATTTGGTTTATAAAAATATTCATATTTATTATGTATTTTTTTAATATAATTAAGAATCATACCTTAAAAATCACTAACTTTTGAGGTTTTCACCTCTGAAATTTTATTTGAATCCACTAATTCAGAAGTTTCACAACTTTATGCTGTATCAAATTTTTTCATCTTACAATTGGAAGCAACAGAATTGTCCTACATAGCGTAATTATTTTAAACGAAAACGAAACAAAAAGAAAAGTATATGTATAAAAAACAAATAAAAAATTTTTTTTTGACTTTATTATATACAGGATTCGATTATACACAGTGAAAAGAATTGGAGACTGTATATAAATAGCGTGGGGCAGCTCTAAACTTCAAACAATCGATAATATACAGTCTCAGTTTAGCAAGAGTGATTATAGGGGAACCGCAGGTGAAACGGACAGTGGGGGTAATATGGACAGGTGGTTGATTTGTATAGTTACAATTTGAATTTCAGATTTCTGTTAATGAGAACACCTTCTGCATGTTATTCTATAATATTTAAGCCACCCTATGGCAATGAATACTAATCAAAAGTGGAAAAGGGGAACAAAAACCGAAAATCATACATGATTCCGCGTGTGGACGTAATTTTAGCTTCGATATTAAGCATTTTGGGTGGTTTGATAACAAAATTCAATTCGCTGATGGTTATATTTCGGTTTGGGAGTTAACAGAGAAGCGATATTTGGTATATACGGAAATGTTTGAGTGGAAAATTTAAATTATTGAAATAATTGTACTGGTGGGGTAAAACGGACAGTTGCCATTAGGAGCGAGATGGACTGTGAAGATTCTGTTTAATCTATTCCTAAGGAATGCCTTGCGTCTATAAATGAAAATCAAATCGCCAAATGTGGACTGTTTAAAAGCTGACTGGAACCAAAAGCAAAATAGTTGCGGGTCTGTCTGTTTATTCTGCTGAAAAGCACGATATCACTTCTAGGTGGATTAATTTGATTTTTTCATCATTCAACGGACATTCGTGATGAGTTCAGACCATGGTTGAATAAAATTATTCCTCTCGCGATCGATAAACCTCTACGCTTCATATATTACAAACCTATCCATTAGGGTGCCAATTAAAATGGTCATCTCCAATTTCAAAAAGTTACCTCATAAAAAATGTTCACCATCTCGAAAAAACATCCTATGCTAAATATTAACTCAAACGGACTTAAGGGAGAGTGGCACAAAACGGTCAAAGTTTGAGTTTTTTGAAAATCGAAATATCACCCAAGGGGGGAGTAAAGGAAATCGGGGTTTTCGGAAAAAAAATGTCTTAAAATCGCATGAAACGATCTAGTGTAATCTCAAAAAAATATTTTTTTCCAAAAATCGGCATTCTGGGACTTTTTTTCGGAATTCGAAACGAAACGTATATTTTGGGTACCAATAAAAATAGTTATCTTGATTTTTCATTCGGAACTTGCTGCGAAATGTTGATTTGCACGATAATATACCCTTTGCAAAATATTAGCTCGTTCGATCTTCATTTATTAGTGTCACAGACGTAAAAAATTGAGTTTTTTTTAAAAAAACGAAAGATCACCGAAAATCGGGGTTTTTAAAAAAAAAATTGTTAGTGCCAAGTGTCTTAAAATTGCATTACTCGTCGAGATTTACTGTTATCATGAAAAAAAAAACTTATAAAAAAAAATTTTTTGGCGCTTGATCGTTTTTCCGTCGGAAAAGTCAATTTTTAACAAAAAAAATTGTGATAACTATAAATCTCGATGTGTCATGCAGTTTTAAGAGATTTGGCATTAACAATTTTTTTTGAAAACCCCGATTTCCGATGATTTTTCGGTTTTAAAAAAACTCAAATTTTAACGTCTACATAAATGAAGCTCGAATGAGCTAATATTTTGCATAGGGTATATTATCATGCAAATCAGCATTTCGTAACAAGTTCCGAATGAAAAATCGAGATAATTATTTTTATTAGCTCCTAAAACAATATGTTTCGTCTCGTACTCCGAAAAAAAACTATGATATGACACTAGATCTCAACGTTTCATGCAATTTTAAGACATTTGGCATCAAAAAAAAATTTTCGAATTCCCCGATTTTCTTTTTCCCCCTTTGGGTGATTTTTCGATTTTTAAAAAACTCAAACTTTGACCGCTTTGCGTCACTCTTCCTTAAGTCCGATTAAGCTGAAATTTGGCATAGGGTGTTTTTTCGAGGTGGTAAACATTTTGTATAGGGTAACTTTTTCAAATATTAGGATCGTTTTTTTCCCATAAATTCATTGGCACCCTACTGTCCATATTACCCCCACTATATGTCCATGTTATCCGCATCGAAAAAAGTGTTGTAATTTTCGGTCTGTTTTGATTTCAGTAAAAAAAAACAATGAAAAACACTTTTTTGTTAAATATTTGGCCAATTAGGTAGAAAAACGGTATATTGAATTGCAAGAAACTGCATCAAAGTTTTGATAAACATGAGTTTTCAAAGATATAATTGAAGTTCTTCTTAACATGTCCGTTTAAACCCCCACCTCCCCTAAGCATAATCAAACAAATAGATAATTTATGTCTTGAATAATATGTTTTTTTTCAATGGTTTCAGATTTTTTGAAGAAAAAATACAGATGGGAAAAAAAATTTACCCCTCCAGTACAGATATAAATGTAGCAACACTGATTATGAGTCATATATACACCCATAATCTTGATCAGAAATCTACACCTGGATTTGGGAATCGGAGGTCGGAAATCTGATACTCATATCTTGAAACTTAGAATTTGGAATCTGTATATTTGATTGTATTTGATGAATATATCGCAGAGCGCATATTACGTTATCAACTTGTAGTGAAAAATGAAAATCATAGTTATAGCGAAGAAAACATAGAAAATAAGGTAGGGAATACATGTTTAAAAAATCGTCAACTATCACATTCTTACAGTGATCAATTCCATTGATAGTTAGATACCATGAGAGATCGTCCCCAAAGATTGTTCCTGAATCTAGGTTTTGAATCTGAGTACAGGTCGGACTCGATTATATATAATCGCAATTTCATTTTCAACGTTAATTTTCGAAATCAATACATAATCGAATCACAAAAAAGCTATTTTTCTAATAATGTTTGATATTCATACATTAATGAAAAAAATGTTTTCTTGAGATTCGATTATGTATAGGATTTGAAAATAATTGTTGAAAAAAAATGGTCGAATATATATAATCGAGCCCGATCTGTATAGCATCTAATTTTGGTTTTTGAGTCTTAAATTTGACTCTAGTATAAAATCTGCAATTCTTTGTCCGGAATTAACAACCTGTAATTTTAAAATACATAAACTTGAATCTCAAATTTGTAAAGTATACTCAAATATGTGACCAATTTCTTATAAACTGAATCTCCCAACAATTAAACGTTGTGGGTACGGTCATTGCATCTATGCTTTCTTAGAATTTCCGAAAAAACTTAGACTACATTTTGAAAAGAGCCAAAGTTTTTTTGTACAAAAATTTCTGACTCAAAAACTACAAGACTTACAGTATTCAGGTCAAAGAAGGAAATGTACGAAATTATTTCAATCATTGAAGTCATTAAAAATGTAAAACGAAATTTGAAAAAATTACATTTAAAAAAATGTTTTGAAAATTGGAATTCATTTATCTAACAAAGATTCACGTTAACAATGTAACAAAAATATATATGAACAGCCCATAGAATAACCACCAAGTCATCCATTGGTCGAAAGATGGGCACTTCTACAGAGAAAAAGTTTTTCTAACAATAAAAATTGAATTAGAAATTCCTGGAATTCTTTAATATAGATACTGAAATCTGAATTCAGGAAAGTAGCACTTTGAACCGATAAGCTATATACATTTGAAATTTACATCTGAATTTTATTTCGTGATCGAGAATCGGAAATTTGGGGTCTTTGACATCTAAAATTTGATTCGGAATTAGATAATGCATTTAAAATCGGAAATTTGAAGTCTAGATTGGACTTCTGGATACTACAATTTGCCTTGAATAAAAATTTGCATCTTGGGGGTCTTCGTAGCCACTTGGTTACGCGTTCGCTTCCTAAGCGATCGATCGTGAGTTCAAAACTCAGGGCCCTCAATTGACCATCTTTGTGTTATTATAGAATAACTACGTCCACGAAACCCTCATCAGCGATGGAGATCGATTCACGGTCGAAATAAGATCGATTCATCTATACAACTGCTCTGCTCTGCAAGAAACATCGGGCTGCTGTTCTATTAATAACCCAACAATGATCAATATCAACTGTCTCCGCTGTCCGGTCTGCTGACAATGGAAGAACAGATAGAATAAACTTACGCCTAAATGGCTACTACAGTGTAATTTACCATAATGTAATGGAACAGACAACCTAACACCTAAATGGCTACTACTACTACTGTGTAATTTACAATTTATAGAAACATAAACATATGTACATGTACACGATAAAAACCCGGCTCTGTTACAGATAAAATGCTAATGAGCCTAATAAATAAATAAAAAAAAAATTTTTTTGCATCTAGGTTCTGAGATCGAATTCTAGAATCTACATCTCGAGTATGGAATCCGGAGTCTGTACATTGATTCTGTTGTTCGAATATGGAATCTTAAGTCTCCAAGTGGAATCAAATTTGGAATTAAAAAATTAAATTTGAAAAATGGTGCTCGCGACTTATAATCCAAGACTTTCCCTCCGATCAGAGAAAATTAAATAATTCCTCTTGTGAACGGTCACCTGTCCGTATTACCCCCAACATCGTTGACCTAGAATCTCGATCTGAAATCTATCTGGATTTGGGATTCGAAAAAAAACTTAATTCAGATTCTAGTTTCCTTGAAATCGATTTTTCAGAAAATATCGCAGACTGCACATTTCTAGGACGCTCTCCGTTTTCAACTCAAAGCGAAGAAATTGCGCAAAACACGCAACATGATAGGGTAGGGAATTTATACTCATGTCGGTGATTCGAACAATGACACCTGTCCGATTCTTACAACGATCAAATTCTATTTTAGTTAGATATCCCCAATTCGAGGGATCCATACTAAAGATTGATTTCTCTGCGATCACAATTTGGAATCTTGAATATGTATCTAGACATTGGAATCAGAACGATGATATTTGTGACTCTTTGTGTAGAACTTTGGTTTTCTAAATTTAAATATAAATTGAGTTTTTTAAATGGGGTTCAGAAAGAATTTATATCTTTGTAAAATAGATACTTAACAAATATGAAATGCAGAGTTGAAATCTAATCGTCGAAGCTGGATCGTCCAGTCTACATTAAGGACGCTGATTCTAACAGTAACCTGTAAACTATGTGTATGTAGTCTTTCGTTGTCAACGTTGTTGGAAATTATGTACAAAACATCACTTTCACAACAATCGTATTCAATAACTCTTTATAACTCGTATTCAATTAGCCAACTCGATTTTCCCATAAACCCAACCAAGTAGAATCAGTTGCAATCATACAGCGCAAAACAGCTCGCGCGGCATCCCTCGAAATGTTTGTTTTTCTCCCACTTCAAAATGATTAATTTGTATTTTCTTTCCCTGCTCACGTTGGCTAATAGCGAGGATCATTTTTCATTTGACCCACCACCACGACCGACGTCTTGCGAGTCAATCAATCTCGCTGGCCACAATTTGTTAAATAAGTCTTCCCAGAAGCACGTTTCGCCGGATGAATAATGAACCCTTTGGCCGCGTTTTTAATTGAAAACATTCGTTGTTAAACACCGTAATGCATGCACCCCCACCATTTAGTCCTTTGCAGACTCCCGTTCCGTTTCCGGCGTTAATGAGATCATGTTCTGTTGTATCGCAAAGTATCAACAGAAGTAGCGGTGCAATCATTGTGGCTCAATTAGGTCATTCCGAAGCGTCCACGCGCGCGCTGTAACATTCCATGACATCAGCCTGCCGCATGCCTCCCCCGTCAACAGGTGGGAGAAACTATTACGATATTACGGTGATCTTATCTCATACGATTTGACCCCTCACGGGCGCACTTTTTGCGCAACGAATCAATTTGAAGCTCAGGGCTGCATTATTGAATTGTTCGTGGTTTTTTTTTGCTGTCGTTGTTGTTGTTGTTGTCTTTTAATGACTGTAGCAGCAACAAAGAGTTAAGATCTCCGCGTGTGGGATTTAAGTGTTTATACACTCGGCGGCACGGAGGATCTTGGGGATTGTAATGATATAAAAAAAAGGTTTGATTTGCGGTATCAAGCTACGTTTTGGTTCGCTTTTGTATTGAGGATTTTTTTGTTGTTGGTTAATTAAGTTAATTACAGTCATTTGTTATTTCAATTAGCGAATATGGTCGGCAGAGTTCTTCCTCGATATACACAGTGCGTCACATAGAAGAGGGTGATCAGCAAAGTACAAACGCGAAGATGTATTTCTAATCAGATGAAAGTGCCATAATATATAGTTGCAAATATTTTCGACAAAGTTTCGAAGGTAGAGAAATAAAGAGATGAAAAGAGAAAGACAGAGAAAAAAGGAAGAAAAAGAAAGTAAGAGAGAGAAAGAGTACACAGGGAATTCTCATATTACGTATATGCGTCTCAGAGAGACTTATATGAAAAACAACAGCAAACTTTAGAATTTTTTAGAATACTTGGAAAATTTTGATGACAACATTGAAGTGCATATCAAAACAATAAATGTGAAAGGTTCAGCATCGATTTTTGAGTGATTTTTGAAAGGCTGTATTCTTTTCGTCGTGTATCGTGTATTAGAACAGTCTATATACAGGGTAACTTCGATATAACATACAGTTTACTTTCCAAATTGTACGTTGTATCGAATTGTACGTTATATCGAAGCATAATAAAGAACTCACAAACATAGCCTATAATACATTATTGTATTGCTGTTTTAGTAAAGTATAAAATAAGTAAAGAATAAGTTCGAGTAGAAGATGAAGCCAGCCTTTTTCATGATGTTTCCCTTCGTACCGTTGATGAAAGCTTGATTCATTTAGAATCCGGATTCACAAAACCAGCTGTATTTCGGGATTGATTGAAGGTACAAAATATGTTTTCGCATCACAATACAGATAATTCATTGTTTTATCAGAAAAACAATATTGAAAAAAAAAATTTCCTTTACACTTTGGAGATGTATATGTTATAACGAGGGTACGTTATATCAAAATTCCCCTGTACAGCCATTCCATGCCAAACCGATATAGTGGTTCTCAGATTTTCGTCAAAAGTGGAAATTTTGTTCTTTATCGCAAAACATTAGACCCGTAGTTTTTAATTTTTTTCGTTAGGGTGACAATTTCCATTTCAGAGTGGTCCGAAAAATATTTCATTCTTTTTCCCAAAAATGACTTTTTTCAAAAATTCATAACTTTTGAATCACTGAACCGATTTAGATGATCGACATATCAAGTTGAAGCCAACGAGCTAGCTTTTATTGAACTTGCAGAAACAATGGATTTTGCTTTCGTAATTATTGATGGCAGTAGTTTTTTGTTGTTTTCATGGCTAAAATATAAAAAAATATAGTGCCCTTTAGTCTAAAGAGGGCACTATATTTTTTTATATTTTTCCTCGAAAGCTGAGGTGTTTTTTACATAACATATCTCGATATCAAAGATGCTATTTCATCGTTTTTGAGATATGATTTTTCAAATATAACTGTAGGTCCAAAAATCATTTTCCCCTTTTATACAAAAATGACTTTTTGCAAAAATTCATAACATTTGAACCGATTTGGATGATCGACATATTAGATTGAAGCCAATAAGCTGACCTTCTTTGAAAAAATATCACACGCGTGGGGAGACTAGATTTTAGTCGCATAGGTCTAGTCTAGTCACATAGGAATGTTGAACGAAGTAAGTCTTCGTTAAATTTGAAAAATCATATCTCAAAAACGAAAAAATAATAGCAATAATAGCAATAGCATATGTTATGTAAAAATCCTCAACTTTCCAGACAAAATATTAAAAAAATATAGCGCCCATTATCTTTAACCGAGAAAACTATGAAAAATTGACTCAATCAATAATTATTAGGTGTTCCAGTAAGTTTCTTCGGTTTTACTACAGATGGCGTAACTTTTGGTGGAAGTTTATGGTGACCATGCTCCAACTGAACGAACGTGTCAGACGGGGTTTGCACGGTTTAAAGTGGTAATTTTGTCTTGGAAGACGAAGAACGTTCCGGACCGCCAAAAAAGTTTGAAGATGAAGAATTGGAGACATTACTCGATCAAGATCCATCACAAACGCAACAAGAACTTGCAGATACACTTGGATTAGTTTAGCAAACCATATCCGATCGTTTAAAAGAAATGGGAATGATCCGAAAGTTAGGACATTGGGTGCCGTATGAATTGAAGCCACGAAACTTCGAACGCCGTTTTTTCACGTGCGAACAACTGTTCCAACAGCATAAAAGAAGGGATTTTTGCTTACAATCGTTACTGGCGTTGAAAAGTGGGTTCATTACGACAATCCTAAACGTCGGGCATCGTATGGATACCCCGGTCATGCACCAACATCGACGGCCGCGCGGAATATTCACGACCAAAAGGTTATGCTGTCTATTTAGTGAACCAGCTGGGTGTGGTGTACTATGAGCTGCTGAAACCGAATGAAACCATTGCAGGGAACCTCTACCGATGACAATTGATGCATTTGAGCCGTGCATTGAAGGAAAAACAACCACAATACGAGCAAAGACACGATAAAGTTATTTTGCAGCACGACAATGCTCGGCCGCATGTCGCGAAATCGGTCAAAACATACTTGGAAACGCTGAAATGGGAGGTCCTATCTCACCCGCCGTATTCTCCAGACATTGCTTGTTCCGATTACAACTTTCTTCGATCGATGTAACATGGCCTGGTTGGCCAGCACTTCTCCAATTTTGATGAAGTCAAAAACTGGATCAATTCGTGGTTAGCCGACAAACCGGCCGATTATTTCCGCAAAGGGATCCGTGAATTGTCAGAAAGATGGGGAAAAGTTGTGACTAGCGATGGGCAATACTTTGAATATTTTTATTTTTATAACCATTTTTGCAGAATAAAGCATTAATTTTTGAAAAAAAAAACAAAGAAATTTACCGTTACTCCTATTGCGAAAACGAAAATTAAAATTTTTCCCAAAAGTAATATTTTTTAAAAGAAAACTCACTCATAAGCTTCAATTTGATATGTTGATCATCTGAATCGGTCCAGTAGTTCAGATGTTATGAATTTTTGTAAGGGAAAAAAGGTGAAAAAAGGTGGGTTTTTTCGAGCAATCGGTTAAATTTGGAAAATCATATCTTAAAAACGAAAAAATAGCATCTCTGATATCGAGATATGTAATGTAAAAAAAACCTCAGCTTTCAAGAAAAAACCCCCAACGAAAAAAATAAAAAATACGGGTTTAATGTTTTGTGGTAAAGAACAAAATTATCACTTTTCACGAAAATCTGAGAACCAGTATATTGGTTTGGCATGGAATATCAATAAGGAAATAACTCCACGGGTCTCACATAGTTTTCTTCAGTGTCCAGAAAACATTTAGACACCCTGTATTTTAGCTAATGTGACCTCATCCCATGCGTTGGCCAATGAATAGTTCTTTCTATTCTAAAACGCTTCTACTCTCCACGACAACACACCCACACATCCCATTCCAGAGTTCGACAGTCCACCAAATGTGTAATTAATTCTTTCTAATGAACATTTGAATGTTCTGAGCTCTGAAGCTTCCCAAAAACGGCTGTTTTGTCCACAGCCAAACTGCGCATCGGTTTGCAGTGGAGACATTTTTCATTTGACCGCGTAATGGGATGTGTCGCGTCAGCGAACATCCGCTTCAACGCTCGGAAGCGAAACTCAAGCTGACATAATTTACATAAAAAAATGTATTTAGCTAGGTTCAGAAAATTGCCAATTGAATCGGTTGTACCGGAGTTAGCTTTCTTCATCTTCGAGGCACACGAGGAACAAAAAACGTTCAACCTGAAATAATGAATACATAACGAAATTTTAATGGCTCTCCCGATCGCTGTGTAGAGAATAGTTTTGCTGAATTTTCGGGGGGCAATAAAATTACGAGAGCCAACTTCAATCCGCCCCCTCGAAAGGGGACTTTCCACGACGAGAGCTGCAGCATTGCAGAAGCGTTTCCAATCATCACTGCTCGATTCGTCGGAAAACTCGAGCCAAGTTCACACGAAAAACCATCTGCCAACGCGGGCTTGCAGCGTTTGCTGATCATCATAACGAGTATTAATTTCCTCAACACCCAAGTTGTTAAACTCAGTCGTTCCAACGCTGCAGGGGATGCTGTCGTGGGGAATGATTTTCCATCATCACAGCCGCACGGTGTTAGTGAACACATTTTCCCAGAGAACAAGATATGGTTCCCTTGTTGTTGTTGTTGTTTTGTTTTGATGCCACACCGTGTACAAGGCGGCACCTATCGAAGCAGCGAGCGTGTGATGTGATGGCATGCGCAGTCTCCTCTGTGTGTGAAACTGGCGGAGATCTCATTACTCAATTGCCGGGTGAAATCTGTACACCGGCGGCAACGTGATGTTGTGACTGTCGATGTCATCACTTGCATAATATTACGGTTTGCCTGCTGGCGCTAACAAGCTCTCCTCTCTATGAGAAGAAGCAGACCGGCGCTGCTGACATTTGGGTACCTTTCCAAAGTCGATAAGCGAACTATGGTCCGTAAGCGAAAAGGGTGCGAACCGTGTACGTGGCATTTAGAATTGGCTTGGTAAGTGAGTTAGCATAATCATGATGTAATCATGAATATATTCGACCAACAGATCAGGAGGTCTTGCGCGGCACATCTTCGACTACTCATATTCCCACGTTATAAGTTTATAGGCGATAATTCAGAAACAATCTCCCAGTATGAGATCATAGTGAATTACCACCTGTATCGGATTATCGTCGAATTCACAGCGGAGCGATTCCACGTCGAATAACGGATCCACCAGACTCGATATTGATGGAACTTTGCGAGCGCTATTTTTCCATGGGTGAAGAGATTATTTGAAAAGCCCGTACTTATTTTATGACAAATTTTCATTAAGAAACCATAGCTCATATTGTGTCGACATGAAAGGATAACTTAGAAATGTACAATGGAAGAGAGAATTAAAAATCTAAATTTTGCATCACATCAAAACATTTTTCCATTTATTTTCTGTGTCTAAACAAGTTGTAGCCAACATTTTGTTCATATTCCCAGAATTAAGAAACCTAAGATTAAGATTAATAATTAGGAAGAATATAATAGTTTCTAGTTCTAGATGAGGAGCTCGAAATGAAATGGGTGTAAGTGACATCATCGATTTCTCTACGTCGACTTCCTCTCTCTTTTGGTCATAACTTAGCTGCAAACACATTTCCAGCTGTATTTGACAATGTGGAAGATAGGTCAGAACCTCATCTATCGGATTCTATAGCAATCACGAATTAGAATGTTTTTGCAGCTGAGTTATTAATCAAATAAAAAGTTGATGAAGAGAAATCGATCAAGTCACTTACACCCCTTTCCTTCTGAGCCCTGAGAGAATATGTGTAAACGGATGAGAAATAAATGTGTTGCAAAGCAATAGAAAAAGTCATGATTATAGCAAATGTTAGTCGTACACCCAAACTAGCATTGGGGGAAAACATTTCATCTTCTGCAGAAAAAAAATGCTTTTTCGTGTGCTGAAGGGTGAAATAAACAAATAAAATCACCTTTTTCAAAAGCTTTAAAATACTTGTATGTATGAAAGCAGTAGGGTGGCAGCGAAAATGGTCATGTGAAATTTCAAAAACCGACCATGTACATTTTGTTTATTGGCCAAAAAAAATTATCTGTGCAAAATTTCAGCTCAATCGGACATTATTTAGGGGTGCCTCAAAGCGCTCAAAGTTTTGATTTTTTGATCCTCGAAAATCTTCCAAGGGGGGAGTAAAGGAAATTTAGATAATCGAATTTTTTTTTCGATGCCAAGTGACTTAAAAATGCATAAAACGTTGAGATCTGATGTTATCTCGCAAAAAAAATTTGGCCGAAAATCGACTTTTTGGGACTTAACCTGAGTGGCCAAAAAATCAAAATTTTATGTGCTTTGCGGCACCCCTAAATCATGTCCGATTGAGCTGAAATTTTGCACAGGTTATTTTTTTGGGTCAATAAACAATATGTACATGGTCGGTTTCTGAAATTCGATGATGATTTTTTTTCCATACATCCATTGCCACCGGGGGGTCTCCGTAGCCACTTGGTTACGCGTTCGCTTACTAAGCGATCGATCGTGAGTTCAAAACTCAGGGCCCTCAATTGACCATCTTTGTGTTGTTATAGAATAACTACGTCCACGCAACAATCATCAGCGATGGAGATCGATCCACGGTCGAAATAAGATCGATTCATCCATACAACTGCTCTGCTCTGCAAGAAACATCGGGCTGCTGTTCTATAAATAACCCAACAATGATCAATATAAAACTGTCTCCGCTGTCCGGTCTGCTGAACAATGGAAGATCAGATAGAATACTCTCACGCCCAAATGGCTACTACAGTGTAATTTACCATAATGTAATGGAACAGAAAAAAAACCTAACGCCTAAATGGCTACTACCACTACTGTGTAATTTATAATTCATAGAAACATAAACATATGTACATGTACACGATATAACCCGGCTCTGTTACAGATAAAATGCTAATGAGCCTAATAAATAAATAAATGGGATAAAAAAAAATCCATTGCCACCCTAGGGAGCAGATATCTCTTTCTCTCAGACTGAACGTCAGCTTGGGATTGTAACCAAAAACAGTCCATCGATGTCAAGGAGGATCGAACCAATGCCGGAATGCAAGGAGGATTTCTTACACGACCACGCTATCCACATAGCCACTGGTACTGTTGCATAAATGCGTGATAATATTACACCTGAGTATTAAATGAAATCGAATTTTCTAAAATCAAAAAAGAGAGCATAAACGTGCATCTATTTTTTTTCGGTCTGGGCCGTGTGTGTGGCAAAATATGCGAAAAACTTTAATGCGTGCCTATTTGCAATGTGTCTTTTGTTTCACTCGCTCATACTGCTCTTATATTGCTATAGCAATCCATTAGGTTGGGGAAAAAGTTATCCATTATTTTCTCGTTGGCTGACTTTAGTGATCAATATCTCGCGTAATATCGATCATACAATTTCAAGTTTAGGCTTGTTGTAAAGGTGGCATTCCACACTAATAAAAATCTTTTGTTGTTTTTTGTTTGTTCCGTTTAGTCGTGAGTTACAGGGTGTTAACAATGGAGCTCAACAAACAGAAAATTCGGTACATTTCATATTTTTTTTATTTTATAAATGCGAAAATGCGAGCCAGGCCGCTGAAATTATGATTGATGTTTATGATGCCGATAGTGCAACAGTAAAATACGTGCAATTTAAATTATTTTCATTTTTTTAATTTTTTTGTCATTTTTTTGTTATTTTTTGTTTTAGTGCAATACACTAAATTATGATCTCTACTGTCAACAAATGGACCGTTTGAAGCTAATTGACCAGAAACGTTCAGAATTGGCCAACAGAAGAGGTGTTGTGTTCCATCAGGGCAATGCAAGGCCACAAAATTCCGAGAGCTTGATTAGGCTGTTATAATGCATTCACCATATAGTTCCGACCTGGTATTAAACGATTATCGCCTTCTTCTCGCATTGGAAAATTTCCAGAGCCAAAAATTACCAAAACCAGTTATACTTTTTACAGGAACGATAGTTAGTCTAGGTTAGACAGATTCTATGTTCCAGTCGATTTTGTGCAAAATGTTTTGGATTTTTCAACTTCTCCTGTTGCCTTTTCAGATCATTGTGCAATAGTTATGAAAGTTAAAATTAATCTAGCTGATTTTGTATCTCGTGGTCGCGGATATTGGAAAATCAACAATTCTTTGTTGAAAACCCAAGAAATACAAGAAAAATTGAACCAAAACTATCAACAATGGAAAGAAAGACAATCATACGGGTCCGATAGAGGATTTTGGTGGTGTTCAATTGCTAAGGTTAAAATAAAACCATGTTTAAAAAAGAAAGTTGGGAACTAAACAGTAGAGTTTCTAATGAAAAAAGCTATTTTTATTCTAAGATGATGGAATGGATGGATAAAACAAGTAATGGACAAGAAACTTATTTAGATATTCAAATTATTAAATCTAGGCTTTTTGAAAATGAATTGATTCGCTTGAAGCATTTGGGTAGCAAAATGGAGGAAGCTAATTTAATGCAAGGAGAATTTTTGAATATTTTTTATTCAGGTTTCTGCCCGAATTAAACGTTTAGAATCGTGTAAATTGGTGAAGTTGCTTGAAGGGACGCAAATTATTACTGATAGTAATATTTTGAAACAAAAAGTTCTTGATTATTACACTGAAACATTTTCAAATGATGTTGTTTCGTGTAGAGATGTCAATTCGATTGAAACACCGATAAATTATATTGATGCATCTTTAGATAATGTTGAGCGAGTCCTCGAAAGCTGTTCTCGAAAGAAAACCTCTGGATCAGATGACATTAACTATGAATTATATTTAGCTCACTTTGAATCTTTGAAATTGGATCTAATTGAAATATACAATAGTTACTTATTTGGATCCAAACGACCACCTAGATTTTTCGCGGATGGGATAATAATTTATCCCTAAGAAGAGTGGGAATAGGGGGTCTTCGTAGCCACTTGGTTACGCGTTCGCTTACTAAGCGATCGATCGTGAGTTCAAACTCAGGGCCCTCAATTGACCATCTTTGTGTTGTTATAGAATAATTACGTCCACGCAACCATCATCAGCTATGGAGATCGATCCACGGTGGAACAAAGATCGATTCATCCATACAACTGCTCTGCTCGGCAAGAAACATCGGGCTGCTGTTCTATAAATAACCCAACAATGATCAATATCAACTGTCTCCGCTGTCCGGTCTTCTGAACAATGGAAGAACAGATAGAATACCCTTACGCCGAAATGGCTACTAGATTGTAATTTACCATAATGTAATGGAACAGAAATCCTAACGCCTAAATGGCTACTACTTCTACTATGTAATTTACAATTTATAGAAACATAAACATATGTACATGTACACGATAAAAACCCGGCTCTGTTACAGATAAAAATGCTAATGAGCCTGATAAATAAATAAATGGGATAAAAAAAAGGGTGGGAATAGTTTATCCTTGAATGATTACCGTCCCATAAGTATGCTGAACTGAGATTATAAAATGTTTACAAAAAATATTGCTGAGCGAATTAAAAAGGTTCTAGGTAAACTAATTGGTAAAGGTCAAACAGCATGTGTTAATAATATGTCATGCGTTGACAATCTTAAGGATTTTAGAAGAATACTAACTAAGTCTTGCGAAACTAAAAGTTCTAAAAGTAGTGTAGTTAGCATTGATGCCATTGACAGAGTTGATAATGCTTTTCTTTGGAAAGTGTTGTCAAAATTAGGATATCCTCCTCAGTTTCCATCAGAAATTGATATCAACTGCTCCGTTCGCCAAGGATGCCCTTTGAGTATGATACTCTTTGTTTTATATATAGAACCTCTTTTGAGGAAGATAGCAGCTTCCATTACTGGTGTTTTTGTTTATGATAAATTTATAAATGTTATGGCATTCGCTGATGACATAACAGTTTTTATCAGGAACGATGAAGAATTTGATAGGTTACCTGAAATTTTCGATTCATTTTCTAAATTTGCTATCTGTATTTTTACAAATTAATCGTGCACCTCTCGGACCTCAGATTATCTCCGAAACAGAAAGTTTATAAATTATTTTATAAACTTATTTTCGAGAAATCATGGAACAACTCGATTAATTTAAATTATTCTAAATTATTGAACAATATTAAGGCTGTCCTCTATGTACATAGCGTTCGTCGATTAAATATTTTCGAAAAATGTCAAATAATTAACATATATATACTTTCCAAACTTTGGTACGTTGCTCAGATTTTCCCACCATCTAATGCTTACTTGGGGAAAATCAAATCTGTTTGTGGAAAATGCATTTGGAAGGGTTTTATTTTCCAATTAAACAGAAATCAACTGTACCAAGATTATTTGAATGGAGGATTAAATTTAATTGATCCAGAGCCTAAATGTAAAGCCTTATTTTTAAAGAATGTTTTCTTTTCAAAAAATGATAAAGGAGTCATCAAAGAAGAATATTACTTAGTTTCATGTAAATATTCTGATAAACTGACAAGAAATGCGTGAGAATGTGTAATCGACGGTAAATTTGTTGAGGGACATTTCGATTTGACGACCACGAAGCATTTGTATGGTCATTTTCTGAAATCAACCCGTCCGACATTGAGCATTGAGAGTAATGTAACAGCTAACTAGAAAGTCGTTTGGGAAAATCTTTCGTACAATTTTCACTCCATTCAGGATAGTTCAAAAGTTTTTGAGTTTTCGAACGATTTAATTCCCAATCGAGAAAAATTGCAAGCCTATAATATTGGTAACTTGACTTCAGCCAGCTGTGATAAATGCGATTTAGTCGATTCCAATCATCATCGTTTGAAAGAATGTACAAAAGCAAAAGAAATTTGGAGATGGTGTGGTCATGTTATTCAGTCGCGATTAGGGTTAAATTTCAATGACCTTGATGATGTACTGCAATTTGAAATAAATGAAAAAAAATAGGAGACATAAAGCGGCTTTATGGCTGACGGTAAGAACAATTTCCTTCAATCTAAGGGCAGCAGAACCGTCGATGTTCGGTTTTATAAAAGAATTCCGGGAATTAAGGTGGAATAACAGAAACAGTTTTAGAGTGAATTTTGGAAATTTATTCGATATCTGTTGATTGTGTTGAAGTTGTAATTAAGATTAACGATATTTAGATAACGAGAGATGAATAATAATCAAGCAGAACGGCTAAGTAGGGTTGAGCAGGATAAATCAATGTAAAAAATGAAAATGTAAAATGACAAATAAAAAATGTTAAAACCCAAAAAAAGCATCAAACGCATGAGCACGAGAAAATTGGCTTACAAATGTTCATGTACATTTACAGCAAATGTAGTATTTGTAGTAAGTAAATATAAATATGAAGTTAGTAAGTAAATGTAATATTTTTTAGAAAATAAATGAGTATTATTTCATGCTAACAAGACAGAGTTTTCTCAACAACGAATATTTTCGATGGCACAGATTTTTGGAAGAAAAAACACAAAAGTGATCATATCATACAGCTAAAATGCTAATGATCCAAAATCAATA
This sequence comes from Toxorhynchites rutilus septentrionalis, assembly GCF_029784135.1. Lineage (NCBI taxonomy): Eukaryota > Metazoa > Arthropoda > Insecta > Diptera > Culicidae > Toxorhynchites > Toxorhynchites rutilus. Next base: position 114,494,566 of record NC_073746.1, read on the forward strand.
AACCAATGGGATAAAAAGAGATTTTCGAACAGATTTTTGTTTTGATTTGAAAAAAGGGTTGGTCCGGAACGAAGATGAACAAGTAAAATCCCCAATATTTTCAGGTCATTCACTCAGCACGAAATCTCAAGCACCACAAGTACCCCAGAAAGACACTAGCCACTTAGAGTGAGCATACAGCAAGCGTTACTTGGCAGTGAGCTGAGAACTTGACATCCAGCTTCATCCATCAAGTAAGTCAGCGATATACTATTACGACGAGTGTTGCAAGACAAGCCACGCCAACACGCGTGGCATGATGAAACCTTTCAAATATCTGTTTACATAAACAACGAACCCCCGTGAGCACAATGATAGTTTCTCCAACAGCAGCAGAAACATAAACAAATACACAGAATCGGGAAACTCAATCTGTCATGTATTTCCGCCGATGTGTTTCATTTCTGCACTTGTCTCGTGATGGAAACACCAAGAACCACGCCGAAGAAGCTCGAATTTCAACACCAATCCATCAGCGCCCTGCAGCGGCGCTATGTCCCTCCCAGGTGATACGTGGAGCGTAACACAATCCCGCATTGTAACAATATCGTTCGGGAAAAAAATGCACTCGTATTATGAGTCGCACACAAATGGCACGCAATAAAGTTTGCCTCCGAGAATGAACCATAAAAGCGTTTCAGTTATTGAGTTACTCGTGCGCCAATCGTGTGCCGTCGTTTATATTTCATCAGGTGGTCTCACACAGGGCTATTTGTCAAGACGACTAAAACCAGAAAAAAAAACAGCGAAAGTTTTTTTTTTGTTGCAGCTTTCGAACATCGATATGCTTTTCGCAGGTCAATACAACAATGGCGTTGCGTTGTTTTACGAGCGGAACGTGTCGCGGAAAGTCGATCACGAACGCGGACGTGTGAGGAGCGGTAAAAAATTATTTTGTCTCCGACCGAATTCCTTTCCCAGAACAACGTGGGGTTATTTTTAACCTAATGTGATGCTAATCATCATTACTGCGCTCATTGGGCAAAGAAACTACGCATCCAATTAGCATACGGCTCACACAATCGATGTTACAGACCATTTTAGCGTCTAATTTACGATCCACTGCCACGCTCTGATTTCCACCCGATCATTGCATGTCGCTTCCTTGACGAGAACCGAACCAATTTGCATGCCCAAGTAGTACGAAGCACCGTTCGTGTTCGTGTTGTTATCGATGGAGTGTGACATCGCCTTACGTCATACCAGCCGTTTCCCAGCCTAGTTGGTGCCATTGTTGTCGTTACTGCCGAGGATTCCCGTAATCTTAATCTCATTACCCGCTAAGAGACGTTTAGTGTTGCAAGGGAGGGAATCGCAGTGCCCAGAAGCCTTTTGCCACGCAGCCAGAGAGGAGACTGCACCTAAATGGGATCGGCTTCCACTGATGCTGGGCAGTTGACAGTGGTGTCCTCAGAATATCGCCTCTGTACTGGTATTATCGTCTTGACTTACACGGCATCTCATTAATATTCATTGTGTGAACACTGAGTATGGCAAGATCGTGCGACTAGGCAGCAGCAGCCTAAGTAACTCGTGCAAATGTGTATCGCGCCTGTGAAGCAGGTCACAACAGCTAGCAAACGGAGAGGCAGCGAAAATGCTACGGTTCATTGAAGTTCACCGGTGGCTGATAGTTCAATTAAATTTATTAAAGTGCCTCATTTGCTTGAATGTGATATGTTGACGTTGTCTGCCGTGGGGCAATGACAGTTCGCCGTACGGAATATGGAATATTTATGCAGAACGAGAGTCGTCGCTACGATTATCCTTTACTTTGAATTCAGCGAGCCTTGACGCGTGCTTCTGACGCGAGGGCGGCGTATGCCACGCAAGTGTAACAGTGAGAGATTAATCAACTCATTGTTTGTCACAGAATGAATGACCCGTTCTTTATGTGCTAAGCTGCAGAATTCCGGAGTTATCCGAATGGAAACATATCGAAAAAAATCGGAATCAAATGCCACACTACAGCTCGAAATTCCAGATGCAGATGAGCAATTCAAGTGTGACTTTTCAGTAGAACGAATCGATTTGGTAAGAGAAATCTTTGATAATTTATATCTCAAAAACTAGGAGTCGTACCGAAATAGTGTCCTAGAACGAGTTATAGAGCATTGATGTTTAAATGGAAAAAAATATACACTGAGAAAAAAAACAGTATTTATTTTATTTACGAAAAAAATCTTCAATTTGCAACACCTAAAATATGCATTTTTGAATTTAAAAGAAACATAAAATAGAATTCATGTAGAAAATTTTGAAAAATTATTCTAATGACCTGTTTTTTACTAACTTTGTGAAACATCGAATTTTTATGAATCTTTGAAACTTAGAGTTGTTGAATGCTAACAATCAATTTTAGCCACAAATTATGAATCCTGATGTGATTTGAAAAAAAAAATTATTTTCTCGTGTTGTAGACCGTTATTCGAAAAACGGTAAAATTGTTCATCTGAAAACCGTTTATCAACCGTGTCAGTGATTTATCTTAAATTAATGGGATGCAATGTCCTTTCAAATACATCTTTGAAAAATTTGCGGATCATGCCGTTTATCTCTATACTCTTCCAAACCGAAGCAGTCAGGATCAAAAGAACGCAGAAGATCAACCTTTTAATGCAAAGGTGGATGAACCGATAGCAGTAGGAAATACTTTAGTAGAAGTTCCATCAACAATTTCAGTCGATCAGCATCTTCGAAATTTAGTCATACCTCGATATAAAGCAACCTCGATAATAACGTAAATCGATATAACGTAACTTTTTAAGATGTCTTAGAATTGAAAATAAACAATACAGCAAAAATTTGTTTATCAATTCGTGTTACATTTATCGTTACATAATTCGTGTTGTTTATCAATTCGTGTTACATATACCTGAATTTATTTCATTATTGTTCACTAAAAAGCAATTACAGTTCACAATAATTTCCCTTATGAAATACGCATGCCTTCAACCTGATATTTTAGGCGGGCTTTCCACTTGGAATTATTATGGCGTTTTTTGAACTTTTAGCATAAATTTGAACATGTTTCAAGAACAAAATTCAGAGGAATTTCCATTTGGAGATAAAGTAAGTCAAACATAGAAACTGTAAAATGAACATTGATACTAGAGATGAAACTGATATGCGGCCTTTCCGGCCAATATTTGCCATTCGGCTGGATATCGGATATTGGAGAAAATTCTAACAATTTCTCGTAAACACAACATAAATCAAAACAAAATAGCTCATTAGCTAGCTAACAAAGCATAGCAAAATCATTTCTCCATAATTCAAAATAAGGTTTGATTACTGAAATGTCTGATTTTTTAAATCAAATTAATACTTACTCATAACATTCATTTATGAACTGTACTCAAAATTACCCAGTGGTAAACTATGAGGAATAAATAATAAATTTTCAGAAGTTGATGATGACAACCGATTACGCTTTGCTTCGCACACCAGGCCAACTTCAGAGAACAATCTTCGCTGTAATACTACTGCAACTGCTGCTGAAAGATAAACTCTAGCAATCCTTGCCCTAGGTTGACTGCTTTGATTTTAATGACCACCAAATGTATGGATCGTGATTGCGATCGATTCTTAATGTTTTCACATTTCATCGTTTTCGTCAAGCAAACCATTTGTCATGCGTAAATGCGAAAACAGAATAGAATTGCTTGGTTTTCGTTAGCAACGGGATTTTTTTTCTGAACGTGACGCTAACTATTACTTTCATTGGCCACTTCGTTGAAACAGTCCCAAAAGGCGTGTCGTGAGTTTCGTGTATAAGGTGTGATCCAGTTTCGTCTCTCTTGTTTCATTTACAGGTCTTGAAGAAGACGATGAGCTGTTACTTTCAGAAGAATTGTCGCAAGATATTTTATATACTCCAAAAACTTTGCCAGCAAGACGGTTTACGTTTCAAGGACTCCTAAAAAGTCTGACTTGATCCTCGGGTCTAAGAAGGTTGCAATTAAGTAATTCTGATCTTCTCCTAAGTAGTTGAATCCTTATCAGAAAAAAACCCTGTTGAAGATTCCTTGCAGAAAACTTAGTACTCTTTCAAAGGATATCCATTTGAAACGGAAAATTTATTAATAGTTCATTATTTTTATGTAAAAATTTGTTTATTTTTTCTAAAATGTAATCCTTCATTCACTTCATGCACACATACAGTATCGTCCGGTTTCGTATTCGCGAATAAAAAGCCGAATATCCGGCTGCCGGGTATCCGGTATCCGGTATCCAGCCAAACCGACCATCCTCGAAAATCTTCCAAGGGGGGAGTAAAGGAAATTTGGAAAATCGAAATTTTTTTTCGATGACAAATTAATTAAAAATGCATGAGATCTGGTGTCAACTAGAAAAAATTTTTTTTAGCCGAAAATCGACCTTTTGTGACTTAGCCTGAAAGTCAATGAAGGTATGGAAAAACAATTATCGAATTTTAAGAACCGACCATGTACATTTTGTTTATTGGTCCAAAAAATGACCTGTGCAAAATTTCAGCTCAATCGGACATGATTTAGGGGTGCCTCAAAGCAAAATAATTTTTTTTTTGCTTCGATATAACGTAACGAGAAAAAAAATAAGTTTGCCTTATATCGAGGTATAACTGTATTCCCATAATAGCAATATACCAGAGTATTCCCGACCGTACAACATTGAGCAATTTAACAAGGGAATCGCCGGTATTAACGTTTCACCGATATTGACGAGGAGACAGGTTAATTACCCCGAGCAAAAATTTAAAGAAATTTCTAAATGTATTAAACGAAATCTATTTTCCTTTTCACATGAAGAAGACGAAGAGTCGAACTATAAACAAAAAGCAAGAGAGTTTGATGAGATTATCAATCAGCTCAAAGATAAACTTCTCCACACGGAGACAACAAAATCAGAAAAAGATAGAATTTTAACGATTTTGCCCGTGCAAAAATGGAAGAAGAATTTGGCGTTAATAAATATATGACAATTTATGCCAAAAAACTGGTAAATGAAAAATGTGTATTGTCTACAACGCATAGCAAATATGGGCCAAGTTTAAGTGAAGATGTTGAAAATCATGTTTCGGATTTTATAATGACAACGATGTCAGTCGATCATCATTACCTGGAAAAAGAGTTTATGTTTCTGTAGCCAAAGATGGGAAGCGTCAACCCATTCAAAAAGGTTATTAATAACGTCATTGTGAGAAACTTTCAACAGATTTAAGGGATCAATCCAAATTGCAAAATTGGATTCAGCTCTTTTGCATCAATGCATCCGAAGCATTGCTGAGTAGTTCAGGAACTCATAACGTTTGCATAGCGTACAATTCATGAAAATATAAACCTTATGCTTCATAGTCTTAAAAAAAATTCGTTTAACATTCAATGCAAAGAATATATGGAAACAATACTTTGTAACACATCAAATAGATCAAAATACTGTTACCTTCGTGAATGAAAAAAATGCCCGCAAATGGACGAGTTTGAAAAATGGTTTCTAGAAGAGCTTCAGGAACGCAATTTAATTGAAATCACTTATGAACAATGGATTTCTACTGATCGATGCGACATAGAAACTCTTGTAAAACCGGTGAACGAATTGGTATCGTATTTTTGCGAAAAATAAGAAAAAATACTCACTTATGATTACATTAAAACACAACAGTCCACATTTCTTAGCAATTTGAAAACTAATTTGCACGAGAATGAGGTTGTTGTGATTTGCAATTTTTCCGAAAATTATTCATTTGTGCTTCAAGATCACTGGTCATCACTGGAACAATGATCAAACAACAATCCATCCATTTGTTCTTTATTATAGAAATGGAAGAGGTTTCTCTGACAAATTTAAGCGTTTCAGTTATATCTGAAGTTTTATGTCATGACACAATAGCTGTGCAAGTGTTTATTTCTAAATTGGTCACATTTTTGAAACAACAAATGCAAGTAAAAAGAATTTAAAGTCATGTCGAATGATGCTGCAACCCAGTATAAAAATAGGAATAAATTTGCTAGTTGGGCTAGGCAGCATGAACATCCGATTACGAGTGCAAAACCATTAATTGACTGGCCTAGCACTCAAAAAAAAGAGTATCTTACAAAGTTGTCAATTTCACATATTTCACAAAAAGAATATGACCCGGGGTGTGGAAGAGTTGAGTAGCGTGTATGATAACACCAAAAAAGTTCCAGAGACCCAAGAATAAAGGGTGCGTCACATCAAATTGCATCACGGAAAAAACGCTGTAGAAATTTAATTTTTAGGAATTATATCTTCAGCTTTCGCTTATAATCAGATAAGAGTGTATAGATCACGTTGGCCATGCTTCACTGTCAATTTTTCGTAAATTTGGAAAAATGTCGTCGAACGAAAAAGAGCGTCGTGAATTAATCCTGTGCACTCATTTCGAGAATCCGGAGTCACATCGGGACATCGCCAAGATGCTGGGAATCGTCCAATCCACGGTCAGCAGAGTACTAAAACGATACTTCGAGAACCTAACCATCGACCGGAAGGTGAAGAACGGCAAAAATGGATGCTCCGTCAGTGAAAAAGATCACAAGCGCGTAGTTAAGCAGTTTAGACGTGATCCGAGAAGTTCGGTCCGGGATGTCGCCAATAAGCTGAATTTGTCAAGTTCATTCGTCCAGCGGACCAAGCAGCGGGAGGGCCTGCGTACATACAAGGTTCAGAAGGCTCCTAACCGCGACGAAAGGCAAAACATGGTGGGGAAGACGCGAGCCCGGAAGCTGTACACCGAAATGCTGACGAAGCCGCATTGCCTGGTAATGGACGACGAAACCTACGTCAAAGCGGACTTTCGTCAGCTGCCGGGCCTGTTGTTCTTCTCCGCAGAGGACAAATTCAGTTCCGGAGGAGATTCGCAAGCAGAAACTATCCAAGTTTGCCAAAAAGTACATGGTGTGGCAAGCGATCTGCTCTTGCGGAAAGCGGAGCGCCCCCTTCGTGATGACCGGCACGGTAAACGGGCAGGTTTACCTTAAGGAGTGCCTACAGAAGCGCTTACTACCACTATTGAAGCAGCACGAGGGCCCGACCATCTTCTGGCCGGATCTCGCTTCGTGCCACTATTCAAAGGACGTGTTGGAGTGGTACGAAGCCAACGGGGTCACCTTCGTGCCAAAGGAAATGAACCCGCCCAACGCGCCGGAGCTTCGCCCAATAGAGAAATATTGGGCGATTATGAAGCAGGCCCTCCGGAAGAACCCAAAAGTTGTTAAATCGATGGCGGACTTCAAGAGAAAATGGATTTCTGTTCAAAAAAACTACAACCTTACGTTGTACAGAACCTTATGGACGGGGTAAAGAGGAAGGTACGAGCATACGGGCTTGGGCTCGAAGTATGAATAAAAAGAAAATGCCAAAAGTTGTTTAATTGTTTCTATTTTACTGTCTAAAATTTTCAAAAGGATCGGTCTACTGGGCGAATTTCTACAGCGTTTTTTCCGTGATGCAATTTGATGTGACACACCCTTTATCATTCTTTTGTACTTGTATCCGAGAATAAATTAGCAGCAAAGTTGTACTCTGACGACAATGCAACAAGTTATCATATTATCATGTGTATAGAAACGTATGAAAATAGTGAAAAATAGAAAAACAAAATTGTTAATTAATGAAAATAAATGTTGATTAAAAATAAATGTTAAAAATTCTAGTGTTATTATTACTATCTCTTAAACTAAGAAAAATATAGGAATTATTTTAACAAATTGTTGAGAATTTTTTTTCTGTAAATGTTTTTGTTCTGTAGGTGCAACATGTACAACATGTTAAAAGGTCGTATATGAGATTTTTTTTTTGATATAAATATCATTCACATTAGTTTTCTTGAATTGATTTTTATTGTAACTCCTAAATTTACAATTTCATTATAATCATATATGTTGGAGAAGTTGTAGGAAATTAAAAGCAAATAACAGATATAAATTGGAAATATTTTTTAAAATATCTCGACAACGGTTGCATTCAGAAGGAAATTGATAATGAACTTTTTTCTTTTGAATCACATCAGGATCACAATTTGTGTCTAAAATTGATTATTAACCTACAAAAAAAAAAGTTTCGAAAACTCATAGAAAATTCTTCTATTTTATATGATGGAATTTTATAAAAAAAAATAAAAAGATATTGCAAATTGAAGTTTTTTTTTCGTAAATAAACAAAGAGTACAGGTAAACTTCGATATAACGTACATTTCACTTTCAAAATTGTACGTTGTATCGAATTGTACGCTATATCGAAGCATAATAAAGTAGTCACAAACGTAGTCTATAATACATTATTGTGTTGCTGTTTTAGTAAAGTTAATGAATAACTTCAATCAGAAGACGAAGCCAGCCTTTCTCGTGATGTTTCCCTTCGTACTGTTGATTAAAGCTTGACTCATTTAGAATCCGGAATCTCAAAATCAGCTGTATTTCGGAATTGATTGAAGGTACAAAACTTGTTTTAGAATCACAATACAGATAATTCATTGTTCTATCAGAAAAAAAATATTAAAAAAAATTTTCCTTCACACTTTGGAAATGTGTACGTTATATCAAGGGTACGTTATATCGAAGTTTCCCTGTACTAATTTCTTTTCTCATTGTATATATTTTCACGTTTGAGCATCAATACTCTATAACTTTTTCTAAGACACAATTTCGTTACGACTCATAATTTTTGAGATATAAATGATCAAAAATTTCTCCTACTAAAATATATACGCCCTATTGAAAAGTTACATTTGAGTCAAAATGTTCCCAATTGCTGTGTAAAACTCATATTTCCTCCAACCCAAACGGAATACAAACTTTCATTCGAATCAAAAATACTCATGTTTTGTTATTTGTCGATTTTATTTGGAACTGCTCGGATGTAAGACATGAAATTCAAAAAATCAGTTCCAAATTCAGATTATATTCGAATCAAAAATCATGTTTTTTCATTTTTCGATTTTATTTGGAATTGCTCGGATGTAAGACACAAAATTCAAAAATTCAGTTCCAAATTCAGATTTCATTCCTGTGTTCCAAGTACACAATGATGTTCCTAAATTTAGGATTGGAATTAGAATTAGAATGAAATACAGATTCCAGATTAAATATACAGTCCCAGGCAATTTCGCTCTTCGATGTATTAGAAAGGAAGATTTTCTGGTCGTTAATTGCGCGTAAGCTGTATTTCGTCCCCATTTAAAACCGACCAACGGAAATTAATCCCACGCCGAGTCGACTGTCATGAAATCATCTCTACACAGAAGCACTCGCGCCGTCCAACGACGGATGCCTCAAATTGCCCCTCCAAATAAGTAAACAGCGTGAAATTTCCAACGATACATCAACGATGCTCCAGCTGATGCCTGCTCAGCAGTAAATTCAAAATTGGAAAGTGAAACCCACACGCGACAGTAGTTAGCAAAACCGTTACCGTCGTCACTCTGTCATCGTCATCATGACTAGTTGAAATCCATCGGTATTCTGTGGTTTTGCGAGAAAGGCGCCAACCACCGAGAAGTTCACGCAAACATGGGCTCAAACTAAATCGAATTAGATTACGGTTGGTTTTGGAAGCCCCGACTTGGCGCGCGCGCTTGCGCTTCCGTAGTAAACCACATATCCCGGCGCGGGTAGCAGCGGAGTAACCGCCGGCCGGCGCGACGTAATCGACCGTAACATACACGCGCGTCCGGCGGCCCAATCTACTATAGCACAATTAGGAAAGGATTGTTTAGATCAGGAATTCTCAAACTATCTGGGGTGAGACACCCCTTTTCCAGAGTGAAGTGATCCAGTGATGAAATTTCACACATTAAAAAAAACTTTTAATGTTATTTCAAGAATTTCACCCCAGGTGCTTTATTAAAGTGTAATCCTCAATAAAGTGGTATTGAGAGAATCAAACCAATCAATCAAGCATTCTTAGACGAACCCCCTTTGTACTCTACTATGAAGGAATATTTAGATGTTGAAGACACTTTGCGAAGGAGTTTCTGATTTTTGAAAATTTTATCGATGAATTTGTCACATTCCAGATCAAAATTGTCAAATAGAACTATGACCCTCATTGTGTCTTTCAAAGTGTTTATGGTTTGAACATTGGGTCGTAACCTGAATGTCCAAATATTGATCATCGTACAAAAATCTCTTCAACTGATGCGGTAAGTATAGTGAGTAAGTAAGTAAGTAAGCTTCACGAATTCCTTATATTCTAGAAATTTGTTTTCCATTTCTGAGAATATTTGCGCGCAACGATTTACAACTGGTACGGCTTACTTGTTCCCCTTTTTTATCCCATAAATAATAATTCCTGTAATCTATATGAACAGAAAGTTCTTTATTTAAATAATGCTACTTTGTTATATCTGGCCATTCAGGAATATACTTTAATGCAATACTGTTATGTTTCATTAACAGCCTTTCATTTTTGATTGTATTCCAACGCAGTATCGTAAAAGTATTCACAGCTTTTCTAAATTTAGTCTCCTGTATTTTACTTTACTCAAACTATTTTTGACATAAAACTATGTTTTTCAGTAAAGGTTCCAAATCAGAAAACATGTCACGTTTTTATGTAATTATTTTAACGTTAATAACTATTTTTGTTTCAATCGGATGTTGATGATTTGCACACCAATCGGATTGGAATTTTTTTTATGAATTGTCATGTTATACATGACGATTCCCTCATACGTAAATGGTTTGAATCAGGGGTTTTCAGATGTTCATCTCGGCGGAGCACTTTTTATAACTACACCAATAAGTGTGAACACACCTCTTCAAAAAATATAGAAATCAATTCGCTTTTTATTAAATCGCAGGTTACTTTAGAGACTCTGAAAATGACACATTGATTTCGTGGTTTTGTAGAAACAACTGAAGATGGTTGAATCATGATCCATTCCTTCCCCTTCACAAGAATAATACGATAAGTACGGAAAATATGAGCAATCATCGTAAGCGCCATTTTTCTTCTTCATGTTATAGCATGTAACAGCTATCAGTATCTTTCCAATTGACATACACACGGTCAATCACCATATGTTTGTTCCACTGCCACCACCATTATGCTACATTTCTAACAAACAAAGCATTGAACCCGCTTATTGGTAACCATTTCAACCTACATTTGACAACGCACTAAAACCAACAACAGTGTGTGCATGTGAAGCGAAAATACACAAGCGCTCTCCACCAGAAACCGTCGTATTGTATCATTTCATCTAGTTCCATCATGGATTCGTAGTTGTGAAAAAAATCGCACCGATTTTAACTGCTCGCTGGCAGCAACAAGAATTTGTAACAAAAAATTAGTGAGTGAGTTCTGAATTATGGAGGCTTTAAATTTTTTCAGTTTATATGTCTCTAGTCTTGAAAAAAAAGCCAATATGGAAAATTCTACTGACCGTTTCAATAAGTTGGCGGGGCTTGCAAAATTTCCTTTCTTCACAGCGTCCGTTCACATGCTGCATGTTGTTTATTCTTTGCATTTGCATTACGAGTGACCAATTTTTTGTGCGACGGCATAAATTTTCAAATTGGAAGCAATGCCTTCCAATGAATCCTACATACCATTGATGGGATTTGTTCAATTCTCATATGGATAATTGTATAGTCCACATTGTAGACAAGCGAATGCAGTACAAAAACGATATAATACTTCAGTAAATAAGAAATAATTTTTTTAAATAAAATACATAATTTAAATTTAACGAACAACCGGTATCGGTGTCACCGGTTAGTTGACAGTTTATCAAGTGATACCATCGAAAAAAACCAAAACGTTCATATCGAAGCCACGCTTTGACGACTGTATTCCACTCTATTCCGATCACATTTCACACAAAAAAAAAACAAATTCAGTTCAACGAATATCGCTCGGTTTGCAAAGCAGTGGACGAATGAATCATCAAGAATAAAAACACGATCTGTATGTGGATCATGAATAGGAGCTCATGCTGTTGATCGAACAACTGAGGGACGATTTACGGCGCCAAAAAAGTCTTTTTTCTCCAAACCAAACCGTAAGTTTATGGAGTGTGATTGACAGGTGGTTTCCCAGTTTGGATCGATCGTGTATTGTTTACTAAACAGTTCCACGCCTGAAATGAATTCAGCGATATATGAATTTTGAGTATCGATACTATTTTTAACGTCGAAAGTCGAATGATTAGCTGTTGTTGTCTCATCGCTTTTGGACGACAACAGCAGCAAATTATTCGGCACTTAACACCCTGAGATTGGATCCATCGGATATCCCATTGATTACGCATTGATGCGAATTAAATTCTAAGCGTGTAATTGTGCTTGTAATATTCAGTGATCTTCGAGTGGATAAGTGGCAATTCTGGCTGTCAATATTGTGGTTGGCTAGCGCGCGTTGGTGTTCCGGGAGATTTGCCTTTTCAAGAGCAACAACAACACACAACTTGAATGCAATGGATAAACTCTGGCTATTTACGCTAAGCCATAATATGCGCAGCTTCAAGTAACTTTTTTGAATTAGCGACCCGAACTGAAAATCCATCTAATGACGTCTCCCAGCTCGTAGGTGACAATAGATGTTATAATTTTGAAGAGGGTGGAAAATGAAAACAAAATAGATGAATCGGGACTCTGTCAGATTCAATTTAGATTATACTCGCAACGTTATCCACTTTTTCGTGACAATATCGCGTTCGCATTAATCAACTTTATGTCGTATTGAAAACGAAGCTGAATGAGGGTTCTGTTCCATTGAAGCAGCGGGCTCCATTTGTCGGATGAGAGATGCTTTGATACGATTATCGGTGGGGATTTAATCCTCTGATAAATTCGATAGCTTTTTCCCATATCAACTATGGGGGTCAGTCAAATGCAAACGATTCAGTCAAACATAAACAGAATTTTTGTTAATAAGCTTTGCAGGAGAGAAAGAAAGAGCTGACCGCTTTTTCGCGGATTCGTGGACGCGTTTCGTGGACAACTTCCACATTAACTGAGGATGTTAGTCAATTGTAGAGTGGGCCAGTAAGAGGCAAAAATTCCTTTGAACTGTGAAATTAACGAGATATATTTTCCTAGTTATTAAGTCCCATTTTTTATTACTAAAAAAACATAAAAGCTTTCAAATTGAAAAATGAACTCTTTTCAGCAGAATGTACACATCAAGTGAAATTCTCGTTCGGACAAAAGGATCTTTGACGAATTTCATGCCAACTCGACTGGCCATTGGCAGCACTATCTCAGATCGCAGTGAAACTTTCTGGTTGCAAAGACATTGGGTATTTAAGCAAATTTGTATACTTGAAATCTTCAAAAAAAGAAATAAACTCTTATTTTTCACAGAAATTTCTAGCTCAAAAACTTTAATACGTACAAAATTTTGGTCAAACGATGAAATGTGGGGAATTATTCAAATTTTCGTATGAAAATACAATAATTTTTTGAAATGGCCAACATTTTTCTAATTTTGTGCAAAAATTTCTAACACATATTAAAATATTCATGAAAATATAATTTTTTTTTAAAGGGCCAACTTTTTTTTCTTAATTTTTACAAAAAAATTTAACTCAAAAACTTTAATACCTACAAAATTTTGGTCAAAGGATGAAATGTGGGAAATTATTAAAATTTTCATACGAAAATACAATTTTTTTTAAAGGGCCAAAGTTTTTTTTTCTTAATTTTTACAAAAATTTCTAACTCAAAAACATTAATACCTACAAAATTTTGGTCAAAGGATAAAATATGGGAAATTATTTAAATTTTCATACAAAAATACAATTTTTTTTTGGGAATGCCCAACTTTTTTTTCATTTTTTACAAAAATTTCTAACTCAGAAATTTTGATAACTACAAAATTTTGGTCAAAGGATGAAATGTGGGAAATTATTTGATTTTTCATACAAAAATACAATTTTGTTTTGAAAAGGCTCAAGTTTTTTTTTCTTATTTTTAACAAAAATTTCGAACTCAAAAACTTTAATACCTACAAAAATTTTGTCAAAGAATGAAATTTAGTAAATTATTAAAATTTTCATACAAAAATACATTTTTTTTAAAAGCGCCAAAATTGTTCTTCTTATTTTTTTTTCAAAAATTACAAAAAAAAACCTACAAAATTTTGGTCAAACGATGAAATTTGGGAAATTATTTAAATTTTCATACGAAAATACAATTATTTTTTTGAAAGGGCCAACGGTTTTTTTCTAATTTTGTGCAAAACTTTCTAACACAAAAACATTTATTTTTTTTTTATCTTCGCTTATTTTTCGTCGGCCTATTTCCGCCACTTTAGTGCCAATCACCGACATCAGGGAGGCGACTCCACCTGTTCCTACCTATCAGACTCAACAACTCATGAGCCGGGCCAACTTCTTTTACTTCCGCTCCGAAGGAAGACGTAACCAGAGATTTTTCGCCTCAGAAAATCCCAACGACGCCAGCTGGGATTGAACCCAGGCCGATCGGATTGTGAGGCTGTTACGCTAACCATACAACCACTGGCGCCGTCACAAAAACATTAATACCTACAAAATTTTTGTCAAAGGATGAAATGTGAGAAATTATTTAAATATTCATAAAAAATACATTTTTTTAAAAGGCATAAAATAGGCATAAGTTGTTTTCCTTAATTTTTCCAAAAAATTCCAACTCAAAAACTTAAATACCTACAAAATTTTGGTCAAAGGATGAAATGTGTGAAATTATTTAAATTTTCAAACAAAAATACAATTTTTTTTGAAGGGCCAATTTTTTTTTTCTCTTTTTTTACAAAAAATTCTAACTTAAAAACTTTAATATCTACAAAATTTTGGAAAAAAAACACGAAAAAAAAATTGTTAAAAAACTCTTTGGTGACTTGTTGGTTATTGTCATATAAATTTTGTACAGAATTTAAAAAAACATACTTTCGAAAAAAAATGAATTTAAATTAAAAAAAACTTTCAATGAATTTTTCTTCATATTTCTTTAATATTTTTTCATGGAAGCTTAAACAATTTCCTATATTTCATTCTGTGACTAAAATTTTCGAGGCTTCATAGTGTTTTAGTTAAAGTTTAGTGAAAAAACTTAAAATTTAAGAATTTCTAACACAACTATGAGACCTACAAGATTATGATCAGGGAATAAAGTATAGTAAATTGTTGAGGCTTTCATTAGCAAATATCAAACAAATTTTTAAAGAAATTCATCAAAAAAAAATATTTTGAAAATTAAAATTCGTTTTTCTCAAAAACATATTTTTTTTAAACTGAACGAAAATTGTATGAATAGTCTATACAGTTACAAACAAGTCACCCATACAGCGGAAAAAAGACACTGTTACAGGAAAAGGGTTCTTCTAACAACAACATTTTCACCTTTTCTTTGAAAAATTACTACTACTGTTTTACTCGTAACATTTTTGTGTGTATATCATCGGGATTGACATGTTTTGGAAACTTTTCTCTATTTAGAAACATGTCGCAAGAGTGAATCGTAATATTTTCGTGTGTTACTTTTTAGCTGCCTCCACTAGGATTGGGCGATCTTTAGAAAAAGATTGAACTTGATGGATCGATTTTCTAAACGGCGCAGGGATCGATTCACTGATTAAATCGGTACCAAAGAATCGATCTTTGCTGAATCGATCTTTGAAAAATCGAATGCCTTTTTCACAATTTATTTGATTTGATTGTCAGAATGAAGGTCACACAAAAAACTTGAAAGCCCAGAAAAATATATTTTCCATTTATCTCGAACCGTCATGGAATTTTTTAATTGAATAAATTAATTGAAAATTATTATTAGAAATTCAACAACTGATATTCATCCAGAATTTCGCTGAGAATAATCCCGTTGAATGCAATCGTGTGAAACTTACAAAACTGCTTTTCCTAAGTTTACGACCACTAATTTGACAACCTTGAAGAGGATCCAATGTTTATGAAATTTGTCATGTGGTTTTTGGTGAGATTAAAATCAATGTTCACTGAAAAACAATTTTTTTCTACGGTCGGAAAGTTCGAAAAGAAAAGATCGATTTTCGCGATTTTGTGTCTAATTATCTTCTATTTTTTTTTCCAAAATATATATTTTTATCAAGGCTCATATGGCGTTAGCCTGACGGGGCCGGAGTTCAATATTTTGACAGTTTTTCTTATTATCTATGTTAGTAATATGTAACCGATTACTCGCGGTCGGCTCGAGGTTAGTATTACAAGTGTTCTCGTAATTGGGATGTTGCTGTCTCCAATGCTCTGTACGTGTGCCCGACACGGGATACTTCCTATTGGGATGCAGCTGACGAATTATCAGCAACGCCCCACTAGTATGTACCCCATATCTAGCGTGGTGCGTCTTCTTGACTCGAGAAATCCAGGATAGAATGGTCACTAACCGGCGCAATCATCAGCTCGTGTAGAGTTGTCATGAGCGGTACAACCTTTGGCTCTTGTTGAATGATCAGTGGACTGCACAACCTTCGGCCCGTGCATCTGTAAAGAGTGTGTGTATGTATTGCCGCGACTAAGTAAAAGTTTATCGTTTGGATAGGAGGGATATTAAACGGGGACACAACGAAGGAAACATCATTAAACGTTGACATCGGCGTTTCTGAGGAACAGGTATAGATGAAGCAGAAGATCAGGGTCACGGCTACCTAAGATATCCCGGACGGGGATATCCGATTGTCTGCCTTGTGCTCTCAGTGCTCTAGAGAGCTGAGAGCGAGCAGCATGGAACCGGATACACGACCAGACAACATGCTCGATGTCGTGGTAGCCATCGCCACAATCACAAAGATTTTTTGCTGCGAGCCCAATGCGATAGATTATCGTAGAAAGCCTAATTATCGTAGAAAGAATATATCCAAAAAATCGGAGAGGAAAAGACTGATCTTCTAATTATCGATCCAAGATCGCCCAATCCTATTCACCATAACTAATTTGACATCCTCGAAAGCTATCCGAATGTTGACATTATGTTGTTAAATTTGTCAGATTAAAATGTACACTGAAAAAAAAAAGCCTCTAAGATCGAAAAAATAGAAGGAAAAAGATCGATCTTCTCATTTTTTTCGGAAATTCAATCGATCCAAAAAATCGTAGATCGAAATGGAAAAGATCGATCTTCTGGAAATCGATGCAAAATCGCCCAATCCAAGTCTCCACACAAAAATGCCACATATTCCATAAACTAGAAAAGATAGAAATTTTACGTTTTGGACAAAAGTTCATATTTTAATAAGATCTAAAACTTTGTCGAATACACTATCTCGCTATCTTGTCTTTGAACAAAATTAGGATCAGTTGTGATTTAAAAAAAACATGAAAACCGTTTTCCGATGCATGGATTTTCTTATTGGTAATTGTGTGGGCTATTCATATATTTGTTTGATGAATTTTTAAAGAATGCATTTTTGAGAAAAATGATTTTGAACAATTTATAAATGTTATTCTTTATTTAAATTTTGTAAAAAAAATCAGGCCCTTTTTAAAAAATAGTCTAATTCTTTTTCGAAGATTTCAAGTATGCAAAGTTGCTTAAATGACCGATGTCTTTACACCCACAACGTTTGACTGTAATCTGAAATGATGCTGCAACTCCTAAGTCGAGTTGGCATGAAATTCATCCGTTTTTCTCATGTAACTAACGCCCATCACACATTTGCATAGTCTTCTTCTTCTTCTTGAATGGCGTTAACGTTCCCTGTGGAACTTTTGCCGTCTCAACGTATGTATTAACTAGCGTCATTTATTAATACTTAGTTGAGATTTCTTAAGCCAAATAACACGCCTTGAATGTATACAGAGGGGCGAGCTCTAGAATACGCGTGACCACAGTGCAAGTCGAAGAAAATTTCTCTGACGAAAAATCCCCCGGCCAGAACGGGAATCGAACCCGAACACCCGGCATGATAATGTGAGACGCCAACTACTCGGCCACGGGTGCACACGTATGCGTATATAGTAACAGATTTATAAAATGAAATTCAAAAAAATATATATTTTGAATATGGTGACGCAACGAATCTTTAAGACATATGAGTTGCGTGTCGATTATATGAATGTTACGAATGAATCATCATCAAGAAACAATCAATTATTTCAACTTATAATATATTCCAGGTCAAATTAACCGAAATTATCAGTCAATATGGACGAGAAAGCATCAATAGTTCGACTAATTTCGACACAATGTTTCTCCCTATCGATAAAAAATCATCTGCAAAAAAAAACATGCTAAGCCTGCCAATTGGCAAGCGCCGAGAAGTTGAATCGAGCGGAAGATAATTGCTCCATGCTGATCACATCCACATTTACATCCGGATTGTCCGAACCAATGTCACGGCAATTTGTTCGTTCCTCAGTAGTTCGAGTGGGGCAGGGAATACACTGAGCAGCTATTTACGCATATGAATTATTAATAACTTGCACGGTGATTTATTGCCTCGATAAGTCCGCGCGTCCTATACACCCCCGCATCAGTGTCCCAGTGTCATCACTTCTCAGCGGGTAATCTCGCACAATTTATTTTTGATTCATTATATTTCGCTGTTATTTTCGTATCACCGCCGTCGCTGCATTAATCCTCTCCACCAAGCGATTGTAGGCGGCGGGTGGTGGCTTTGAGTTTCGTTGGTTAATGGTGTGGAATTGCAAAGGGAATTTTATCGCAAAAGAATACTCAAGACACAGTTTTGGAGCATTTGTTGCAGTGCCGTGTTATGATTAATGCGCTTTGCAAATGCTGAAAAGCCATAGCAGTTGATTGGATGACTGTGCTTACCACGGACGTGTTGTGCGATCATACATGGTCAATATGCGGGGGTTCCAGCGATTCAATGTTGTCAACAAGTGCGATGAAAAGAACATTTTCAAGATCAGATTACGAGGTACGTGCATTAACAAGGAAAAATATATATATATATATATATATACGGACATATCGCCTATTTCACGAGTAACCCATCAAACATTAACACATAACATCATTCAATTAAATAGGGCCTTCAAACAGCATCGGTCTTCCCCATTTCCCCATTCAAAGTAATCGAGCTAGAGGCGAGAAAAAATATACGACATAACAACGGTAAAATTGCAACACAACAAACAAACAAAAAGCCACATAAACAGCTGTAATAACAACAACAGAGTCTACCTTAAATGAGACCAAACAAAGCAGAGACAGAGAAGAAAAAAAAATATCGCCAAGCATTGCAGCACAGTACATCAAGAAGAAGGAAGAAGTGTATCATACGCCATTATTTGTAAACAGATATGGTTGGGCTGATTTGGTGGAATGATGCCAACAAGAGGAAGGTACAAGTGCTCGTATCATTATTCAATTGGAATCATGCACGGCGATTGAAGTCGAGCCCACCACACCACACCAGTGTGTGGGGGTGGGAATCATTACGATGAAATTGAAAACGATACGAGCGATATGAGCCGATGTAACATTTAAAAGGCGCTAAAGGATGGGTAGGAAGGTTCATTGAACTGTGCCATATTCGATGCGAGCGATTACTCTTCTAATGTGAAAATTATTGTGCCGTCTCGTTGCGAAATGTAACTCTCGGTATAATGAACGCATCGTTTGTACAGCATTTGTTTGTAACATTTATACCCCATAAAGGGGACGGTCTGTGTAAATATATGAAACTTTCTCCACAAGGGCCCAGACACAAGCAGCTGAGCTGGTTCGGTTTTATTTGCCATGATAGACAAATAAAACACAACTTATAACTCTCGACTGATAGACGATGGTTTACGACGACTGTATGGTATGGCACTTTGCTGGCGTCGATAAATTTGGGGTCATGTGTATCGAACATTAAAATGACTGTTTCTGAACAACCGTAAAAAAGGTGTCTAGATGGTGAGATTTAACGGAATTGATTTTGACTCGCCTATGTTTACAAACTTTAAATCTATGTCAATGGAAGTTGTCACTTTGAATTCTTATATAATCGACACAGATTTTGTTGAGGTGCAACAACATTGTATGGTATGTTCTCAGTTTTGATACGTGCTGAACTTTAGTAAGATGACTCAATACTGTAACAACGTTTTTACTAATATTACACCAAAAAAAATTAGGCACATCTTTTGACGCCCTCATTCATTACATTAAATGAGCTTAAAAATAACAAAAAATGAGCTACCTACCCATACTGGTACAGCGTTTACTCAAGCGAGAGGCAAGTTTGTGTATAATATACAGTATAATATACGAATCCAAATTTACAGTTGCCAAGGAAAGGAATGTTGGTATGATACTTGCGCCCAGAAAGGTCGCTCCTAGATCGTGATTTTCCTGAGATTAACATTGAAAGGGAAAAAAGGTTCGACAGTGACAGGTTTGGATTCATTGCGGTAGGTAATGTGACCTCAATATCGAAACCGCGATATAATTCCTAATTCATCGCTCTAACTGATTCTAAATATCTCTATTCTTTCCGATGCCCAACAATGAATTGATTACACCATTAGCAAATGTGTTCTGACACAAAAAAACAATCCATTTTTGACGTAGAACTACGTTTTTCATTAAGGGTGCCAAATCAGAAAACAGGTCACGTTTTTATGAAATAAAGTTATCGTTAATAACTATTTTTGCCGCGAACGAATTTTGGCGATTTATACACCAAACGAATCGGAAATTCCCTAAGATTTTTTCGATATGCTATACATTACAATCCCATAGTCTGTATATGGCTTAAATTGATGAAAATTGGAAGCATTTCCATGTTGTCATACATTTGTTCTGTCCATTTGTGTGCTTTCCCGAACAGAGCTGTCAATAACGAGCAACTTATCGACGAGCAACGAAGAGGAAATCGTAAGATGTGAAGTCTCCGTGAACAAAGGAAAAGAAGAAGAAGGAAGGGAAATATTTGCCTAGTGTATAAACAGTGGATCTCGCTGAGGCAAACTTTCATTCTTCGTGAGCTCGACGGCGAGGGATGGAATGCCTTTCTCAAGGCAATGGGGGTGGCGGAGTAATATGATGGATAAAGTAAAGTTTTCCAAGGGCCTTTTTGAAGGTTAAAGACGAGTGAACTGAAGAAGTTTCAAGTTCATCGCACGTCTTCGTTTCGGATTAAGTCGTGGGTATTAGTAATAAATCTCTGCTGAGACAAATATTCAGCCCTTTTCCAAGCAGTTAACATTAGAGATAGAGTTTATTTCGTTGATTTAACCCTCTACCGCCCGAGTTTTCTATTCATCTAAAAAACCTACTCCACTTTTATCTCGAATTACTGACTTTCAACATAAAATACTAATAGCAGAAAGCTGCCAGCATAAAAACAATGTGTATGTGTGATAGTTGAAAATATTCTAAAGAAGTTCCAGTGAAAGTGAACATTAAAAATAATGTTTGAATAATTTGAAAAGAGAATCCACGAAGCC
Source organism: Toxorhynchites rutilus septentrionalis (assembly GCF_029784135.1). Lineage (NCBI taxonomy): Eukaryota > Metazoa > Arthropoda > Insecta > Diptera > Culicidae > Toxorhynchites > Toxorhynchites rutilus. Next base: position 114,515,969 of record NC_073746.1, read on the forward strand.
CGTCTAAAAGCGGTCTTGGGCTGTAGAGGGTTAATCACCAAGAAGTAAATGTCGTTCTGGAATTTTGCATGTGATTTGGTTTCGCTTGTCAGTAGCAAAACATTCTCCACTAAGGATGACAGCTGCGCTTATCTCGAGCAAGTATTGTTCTGCGAGCACAAGAATGAATCATCAAACAATTATCGTCAAATGATTCTACAATAATAAAAAAAACATTTCAGGGTGACCAAACTGGTAGAATAGTTATTTCAAAATTTTCGTTACATTATAAAATAATATCCGCAGTTATAAACAAGCGACTTGAATTAAACCACAGCGTAGTTCTACGTCAACAATGCGGTCGTGTCTTGAACAGAACCTCCTATAATTTTTTTTGTATTGGACGTATCTAAAGAGCCAAACTTTAGCAATACAATCAGTGCGAGAAACAATCAAGATTCTCAAAACACATGTAAATACAATAGATTTTCAAAAGAAGATATAACTTGATCCGCTTCTTAACAAACCACAAACACTACGAAAGAAAAAAATATTAACAGCATGGTTGAGGTAGGTTTACGTTACGATATTTGCTGCATGTTCCGCGCTACTCCTTCGTATCATTCTTGTCGGCGGTAATCTCTGCGTTTATGACCAAGATCACCACGTCATCGAGCACGTTGTTTGGTCATTCTAGGTATATCCTGTCACCAGAGCAAGTTTAGAAACCTCTCTTCGGACCCAACAAAAGAAGCCCAATGGGCCGGTGTGTCAAAGTATAGACACTCTCACCACTTCCTTGGCGTCAAATCATAAGCAGAGTGATCGACTGTGAGAGGCATAAAATGAGATCATCGATTCATTCACTTTACGTGACTTTACGATGAAGTGCAGCAATAACTGAATACGGGGATGGATCGAAGGCATACTAGGTTTCATCATTCCATCATTCCGAAGCTTGTTGACTGGTTTGCATGTCAAACTCATGAATCTATGTCTCATCATCGGTAATAAATCGTCTTTTTGGGTCTAATAGTGTTTAAAGTTTTCACACAGATCGCACCGCACTGAACCGTTCTGATTATTAGGAATCACATCCTTTCCGCAGTGGCACGGCTGCTACTTTAGTTGAGTTCTCTTTGGTTTTGGCACCTTTGAGAAATTTTAGTTTAAACACGCCTGAACGCATGTTGTACAGTACAGTAGCATTGAACAATTTGAATATTTTTTTTTTCGTCCATTTAAAAATCTGTCCTTGTACAGAATTTATCGGAGTTTTCAAAACTACCTTTCGATGTGCGATGCGATCATTGTTTCTTGAAGAACTAATCATCGACGACGGAGGGGAAATGTTTCGTTCAACCAAAAATATCTCTGTATTGAAAGGTTCTACAGGAACGTTAGAGTAATCAAATGAAAGCTGGATTTGCTATTGAATTAGTTGGCAAAAAATTGTGTTAGTGTGTTCTTTCATCAAAGTCATACTGTCGAAAAGTTTACAATTTTTAGTATTTATTTGGGTTTTGTTATTTGTTTGGTTATGCACTTCCCGTACATAGTTGCTTTAAACCGAATTTATTGCCCAATGGTAACTGGTAAATTTGGTTATCATATGGTGCAAAAACATCACCATATAGTTACTTTCCAAAGACAAGAGAAACTATCATAGATTTTTCGAACAGTTGGTTGTTAAAGAATTACTAATAGAGCTGAACTGAACTATCTTAAACATGTCACACTGATGGGGAATTGTATTTGTATTGTATTTGTATTGTATTTGTATTGTATTTGTATTGTATTTGTATTGTATTTGTATTGTATTTGTATTGTATTTGTATTGTATTTGTATTGTATTTGTATTGTATTTGTATTGTATTTGTATTGTATTTGTATTGTATTTGTATTGTATTTGTATTGTATTTGTATTGTATTTGTATTGTATTTGTATTGTATTTGTATTGTATTTGTATTGTATTTGTATTGTATTTGTATTGTATTTGTATTGTATTTGTATTGTATTTGTATTGTATTTGTATTGTATTTGTATTGTATTTGTATTGTATTTGTATTGTATTTGTATTGTATTTGTATTGTATTTGTATTGTATTTGTATTGTATTTGTATTGTATTTGTATTGTATTTGTATTGTATTTGTATTGTATTTGTATTGTATTTGTATTGTATTTGTATTGTATTTGTATTGTATTTGTATTGTATTTGTATTGTATTTGTATTGTATTTGTATTGTATTTGTATTGTATTTGTATTGTATTTGTATTGTATTTGTATAGTATTTGTATTGTATTTGTATTGTATTTGTATTGTATTTGTATTGTATTTGTATTGTATTTGTATTGTATTTGTATTGTATTTGTATTGTATTTGTATTGTATTTGTATTGTATTTGTATTGTATTTGTATTGTATTTGTATTGTATTTGTATTGTATTTGTATTGTATTTGTATTGTATTTGTATTGTATTTGTATTGTATTTGTATTGTATTTGTATTGTATTTGTATTGTATTTGTATTGTATTTGTATTGTATTTGTATTGTATTTGTATTGTATTTGTATTGTATTTGTATTGTATTTGTATTGTATTTGTATTGTATTTGTATTGTATTTGTATTGTATTTGTATTGTATTTGTATTGTATTTGTATTGTATTTGTATTGTATTTGTATTGTATTTGTATTGTATTTGTATTGTATTTGTATTGTATTTGTATTGTATTTGTATTGTATTTGTATTGTATTTGTATTGTATTTGTATTGTATTTGTATTGTATTTGTATTGTATTTGTATTGTATTTGTATTGTATTTGTATTGTATTTGTATTGTATTTGTATTGTATTTGTATTGTATTTGTATTGTATTTGTATTGTATTTGTATTGTATTTGTATTGTATTTGTATTGTATTTGTATTGTATTTGTATTGTATTTGTATTGTATTTGTATTGTATTTGTATTGTATTTGTATTGTATTTGTATTGTATTTGTATTGTATTTGTATTGTATTTGTATTGTATTTGTATTGTATTTGTATTGTATTTGTATTGTATTTGTATTGTATTTGTATTGTATTTGTATTGTATTTGTATTGTATTTGTATTGTATTTGTATTGTATTTGTATTGTATTTGTATTGTATTTGTATTGTATTTGTATTGTATTTGTATTGTATTTGTATTGTATTTGTATTGTATTTGTATTGTATTTGTATTGTATTTGTATTGTATTTGTATTGTATTTGTATTGTATTTGTATTGTATTTGTATTGTATTTGTATTGTATTTGTATTGTATTTGTATTGTATTTGTATTGTATTTGTATTGTATTTGTATTGTATTTGTATTGTATTTGTATTGTATTTGTATTGTATTTGTATTGTATTTGTATTGTATTTGTATTGTATTTGTATTGTATTTGTATTGTATTTGTATTGTATTTGTATTGTATTTGTATTGTATTTGTATTGTATTTGTATTGTATTTGTATTGTATTTGTATTGTATTTGTATTGTATTTGTATTGTATTTGTATTGTATTTGTATTGTATTTGTATTGTATTTGTATTGTATTTGTATTGTATTTGTATTGTATTTGTATTGTATTTGTATTGTATTTGTATTGTATTTGTATTGTATTTGTATTGTATTTGTTTTATATACTGGTTAAAAATGGAGGATCTGGCGTAGTGGTAACATCCATGCCTCTCACGCTAAAGGTCACGAGTTCAATTCTCACTCCCGACATTCTTCCAAAAATGGAAGTAAAAGTGACGAACCAGCCAAATGAGTTGAAAGTCACTATAATACAGATAAAAAAAAAACTGGTTAAAAATTCCGCATTTCTGATGGAAAACGAATTCGAGTGAGATAGTCTGATTTCAAAAGAAAAAATAATGATGCGTCTGTGCGTCGACCATGGTTGAGAATTGCCCCGGAAGCTACGACCCTGAACTGTGACAACAGAGTGGACTGAAACAGATTGTTTAGCTATGAACCGAGCGAAATAACCTTTTTATATTGAATATCGAGTTGAAGTTCTTTTCGCGTTCATATGAAGGATAAATACGGTTAGAAGCAACATCATGTTGGAGGCGATTGTGGATAGGCGTTAGCATCCTTACTTCTCATTAAATTAAACAGCTAGAGTGATATTTTGTTTTATTCTAATCAGTGGCGTCTCGTCCACCTGTTCAAAATGTTCATAGGACAGGTAGGCAATCTGAGACATCATAGCCCAATTGCAACATTATAGGCTGTTATCGGGACAGCACTTCGTAAGTATCCAAAACGTATTGAAAATGAGCCGGAATAGTTGGAAGCAAGGTTGGATTCCGTAATCATCCGATAAAAAATGGGAAAACGGTTACAAATTATAATGTTTAGAGTGAACAAAAACTGAATTTGGGATGGGAGAAGATATCGAATGATGAAATAATGCAAATTGTATCCAATTAGTAGTTATTCATTTTCAGAAAATTTCTATGTTAAGTGTATGTAAGTCACTATGTGTGAAAATTACAAAATTATGGAGCTGGCTGATCTAATTTAAAGCTTGAATTAAATAACCACTTTTAAGAATACACACAATCATAATAGTCCAATTTACGTAAACACTCCAATTTGGCTAAACACTCATTACGCCACAATGCCTAACTAATTGATGACATTCACTCACTCATTTCACTTTGTATTACACTATAGACAACCATTCGTTTTCGATTACCTGTCGCTCGCCCCAAATGAGGTGAGAAATTTGTACCAAATCAATAGCGTAACACCATCTGCGGTCGTAACGACCAATCCAAAACCGTCGGGTCATAGGAAATGGGCCACCTGAGTGAACGGAAAAAACACGACCAGTTCCGGCCGGTCATCATATTGCGATCCAGTAAATTGCGCGTATTCCGTATTGCGTACTCTATGACTTGTATAACACCCCCGCGCGTTTGGCACCAGTAACAAACAAGAGTGTTAACGAAGCGACGCTTTCAATGCGACAATCCACCGGGCAAACACAGTGGAAACCATGCTAATGGAACAACACCGCGTTTGTCGTCACGTTGAGAAGATGATGTACTTAATTTTGGCGCTACGGCCGCAAACACAAACAACTTGTGCAGTCAGTCAATTATCACTTTCACGCCAATATTTAGCTATTATTTATGGCCGATGATCACATCTTGCAGCGAAACGACGACTCGTTTTAGTTTACATAAATTAGGTATTAAAATGAATTAAAAGTTATCAGTTTCTCCACCGAGTTCCGTTTGAAATATCAATTTTAAAAATGATATCATCGCATTCGCATAACTTACTCCAGCATTCGCTCTGAAGACTCGTGTACCGTGAAAACAGGAATCTGAATTGCAACCGTGCATTTATCCTACAAATTGACTGGCCTGGAAGTTGGCCAGCAAGAACACCACACATGACAAGACATGCAAGACAGAGAACATATATTTCAATGCATAAAATAATCAGACTTTCTCTTTGTCGATGTTTCAAATTGTATGCAACTTGTGGGCAGAGGGCTGTGCACACCTGTTTTCGCCCGTCTCTGGTCCACCAGCGAGAATTTCACCCCGCATCAAAAGTGTGACGACGCGTGCTTTCGGTACAGGCAGTACGAATAAATCCGGTTCACAACCAGTTCTGCAGCAACGGCGGTGATGGCACTGCGTGGATCTGTTTTTTTTTCTATGTGTCACATATCGTCCCTTTGCCAGATTGGTTCCCCGGACGCATTCCGAAAACGAGGTCGCCCACACAGTCGCGTGCATGCTAAATCGACCGATGCGCGCGGCTTCGGCAAGATATGATTCATTCGTAAATTAAACGAAATAGACCACTTCGAACACAAGGAGACGGACGCACACTCGTGGGTTTCGATAGGAGCGCATGGGTAACATGAATACTGATGAAGTGGAAAAATAATTAAGTCTCCGAAGGAACGAATCGGAATTATGCAGGAGCAATACGAAATAAGTAATGATTGGTTTGGAAAAAATAAACAACGGAGATCCGGTGGATGTTGATAGCAAAATATTCATCCATGGAATCATAACAAGATCATAACACGAAAGGCGTAACATTTCCGAATTCTCGATGAAGTCAAATCGAAGATAAATTCGAGGATGTAAAAAGTGCAAGTGGAACACATATTTCTTTTGACGTAGGACTACGTCTTTGATTTGGCATAAAATTTGGTAAATTGACTTTTTTCCGATGCCAAATGACTTAAAAATGCATAAAACGTCGAGATGTGGTGTCATATCGAAAAAAAAAATTGCCGAAAATCGACCACCTGGCAATCAGAATTTAGAGTGTTTGAGGCACCCCTAAATCATGTCCGATTAAGTTGAAATTTTGCACAGGTCATTATTTGGACCAATAAACAAAATGTTCATGATCGGTTCTTTACATTCGATAATTATTTTTTTTCCATACCTTCATTGCCACTCAGGCTAAGTCCCAGAAGGTCGATTTTCGGGCAAAAACTTTTTTTCGAGATGACACCAGATCTCGACGTTTTATGCATTTTTAAGTCATGTTTCGTCAATTCGGTCTTTAGCATACGTGGTAAAGATGAGCAAACCGTTCACGAACGGTACAAAAGAACTAGTTCGCCAAAAAGATTGAAAAAAGGCCGTTCTTTTTTAAAAACGATAATTCGCCATACGAAATGATTCCGAACGAACTGATTGCGAGCGAACGGTTTGGGAGCGAATGAAGTGCAGCTGAACTAGAATATAATATATAGATAAATGAATGTGGAGAGCAGATTGCGCTGGACGGAACGGATGAATGTAACGAGAACGCTCGGAGAATTTTTAGTTTTCTCCAACAACCCAGCAAACATAAAATCGTGTAACTAGCGTATATACAGCATAATATATTCCATATTTTGGATGGTGTATGATGTGCTTAACTGGCGTATACATGCAAAAGTGGTGGTGATATACATACATGACAATTGCTTGCGAATTATATTATTAAGTTTTTTTTTTTTTTAAGTTTTACAAGAGGAGGCGATCTGGCGTAGTGGTAACATCCATGCCTCTCACGCTAAAGGTCACGAGTTCAATTCTCACTCCCGACATTCTTCCCAAAATGGAAGTAAAAGTGACGAACCAGCCAAATGAGTTGAAAATCACTATAATACAGATAAAACAAAAAAAAAAAAAAAAAAAAAGTTTTACAACATATGGCGTAACTTGATTATCATTCTAGTGAATCAAATTTCCAGACATTCGTTGGAAAGCTACTGTTATTACGCATCTTTTTCAGTATATGTCAAAAAGTTGAAGCGTAAACAACAAAGTTTTTTTGCCACTTCGAATATGTCGACTTTCGTACCAACGAGAGTGTTTTTGCGGGGAGTTATATGAAGAAAAAAGCTGCGGAAAGTCATCGCATTTCGGTGGAAGCTTATGGTGACCATGCCCCAACTGAGCGAACGTGTCAGACGTGGTTTGCACGGTTTAAAAGTGGTAATTTTGACTTGGAAGACTAAGAACATTCCGAACCGCCAAAAAAGTTTGAAGATGAAGAATTGAAGGCCTTACTCTATCAAACGCAACGAGAACTTGCAGATACACTTGGAGTAGCTCAGCAAACCATATCCGATCGTTTAAAAGCAATCGGAATGATCCGAAGGATAGGACATTGGGTTCCGTATGAATTGAAGCCACCAGACGTCGAAAGCCATTTTTTTCACGTGCGAACAACTGCTCCAACGGCATAAAAGAAAGATTTTTTTGTATCGAATCGTTACGGGCTGTGGGTCTATGACCACCGGCCGATTATTTCCGCAAAGGGATCCGTGAATTTCCAGAAAGATGGGAAAAAGTTGTGACTATCGAAGAGCAATAGGATATTAAATTTGTAACCATGTTTGCAGAATAAAGCATTAATTTTTGGAGAAAAAAAAACGAAGAAACTTATCGGTACTCCTATTATATACGACAAACACATGCGCTAGTACGACTATTGTCATACGAGTATACAATTTACTACAAGGAAGAAAAAAATGTAGGGGTTTGTATCTAAAACACGACAGCTTTGGACGTAGGACTACGTATTCGAAAACGAAGTTTTATATTATTTGCTTGTTCATCATTTCGGATATTATTCATATGATTCATACGTACAGAATATGAATAAATTAAAAGCTTCGCGCAACGAAAACAAGCAACATACACTATAATCATTTTGCACTCTTCTCAAAATAAACACTCTTGAATTATTGGCCTCGAAGAGACGATTGCTTGATGAGGTTCAGTTGCAGTTGAATTGCATTGCAAACTAAATCACACATAGCATTTCAGCAGAAAAATAATTTTCATTGTGAGCCGGCGATGATATCCCAGCTTGATTCGCATATGGCGAAAAACATTATCATTAGGCCTTTTCCACGGCTCGGCCCGATGTGTTGATTTCAATGCCATATCCACAGCGAGTGAAATATCCACTCGTCTCCGCAGCTCGAGAGAAAACGAAGATGGCACAAAATGGGCTGAATGAGAAAGACAATTCATTCTTGCCCGATGCTCGCTGGCAACGATATCGCTTCGATGGCCACCAAACGGGAAGTGAAAGTTCTTCTTCTTCTTCTAAGATGTAAAGAGGCCTAAAACTTTTTCAGTTCATTCGTCTCTAGCATTGAGAAGGGCCCCTCGTGAAGAATAGAAAATTCTACCTCAAACTCCTTCCTAACCTGCCTTGAGAAAGATACTTTATTTTCGTTCGACGCTCGTCAGCAAACCCTGTCTGCTTTCGAGATCACCAATCGAATCTCTGTTAAATTTTTCAATGTTTATATCGCAATATGTATACGCTAGCGACAGCGTACTTTCTATGCAAGGGTGAAGTTAGCGTCGCAAATATTCTTTAGTCCCCTTCGATGTTTCTATTCTCGCGGCTACATAAGTTGCCCGTTATTGACAGCACGGTTAGGAAAGCACACAAATGGACAAAACAAATGTATGGTAAAATGAAAATGCATCTAGTTTTCATCAATTTAAACACTTTACACACAAGGTGATTGTAATTTATAACATTCCAAACAAATCTTAGAGAATTTTCGATTCGATTGGTATGCAAATCGTTAAAATCCGTTCACAGCAAGTATAGTTATTAACGTTAGCTTTATTTCATAAAAACGTGACCTGTTTTCTGATTTGGCACCCTTAATAAAAAACGTAGTCCTACGTCAAAAAAAAAACGAATGGTGGAGAATTTTTTTTTATTAGGGTGCCCATTTCCGTTTTAGGGTGGTAAAGAAATGCTTTTCCACTTTTTCCCAAAAATGACTTTTTTCAATTCGTAACTTCTGAACCACTAACCCGATTTAGATGATCGACATATCAAAATGAAGCCAATAAGCCTTTTATTAAAAAAAATAAACTTGCAAAAAGAAAAAAGGATTTTATTTTCGTAATTATTGATTGTCGTGGTTTTTCTATTTGGACTAGTGGACGCTATATTTTTTTAATATTTTTTCTTGAAAGCTGAGGTTTTGTTACATAACATATCCAAAAATCAGAGAGACTTTACTTTTGTTCTTTAGTTATGATTTTTTGAAGTTTACCGATGGTTCAAAAAAATAATTTCCCCCATTTTTCCACCACGAAAATTTATAACTTTGGAATCAATGGACCGAATCATATGATTGACATATCAAATTAACCTTTAACGAACGAGCTCATTTTTCTAGAACGATGACCAATTGGTCGACGGATTTTTAAGAAATTAAGTGCTTTATTTCCATAGCGAGAAAAGGCAAACCCGTGAGACATCTCAATGCGAACCCAACAGCTTTCAGGTTGAACCTCGTTGCGATACTAGGTTGAAACTGAGTGAAGAAAAAAACATTTGACAGCAGTTAGGTTGGAACTGGGGTTGAAATGAAACAAAAACGAATTCGCTCTATGTATTTGCACTGAATGCTATGGCGGCATTCAATTTCTTTAGAATATTTGCAATGTCGCGAGTATGGCGGCTAAGGTTTAAAGGCTGTGAGATAGTCTTTATTTATAGTGTTTCCTTTCGATAGATAGATCTCTGATTTGTGGATATGTTATGAAAAAAAAACCTCAGCTTTCAGAAAATATTTTATAATATAGCGCCCTCTATATTTAGCCGAGTAAACTATAAATAAAACAAATACAATCAATAGTAACGAAGACAAAATTCATTATTTTTGCAAGTTTAATTTTTTTTTAAATTAGACTATCGTTAAAAAAACTTTTTCCCTGTAACAGTGACCTTCTTCCGATGTATGGGAGACTTGTTGGTAGTTGTATAGACTATTCATATAATTTTCGTTCTGAATTAAAAAGAAAATGAGAAAAAGAAGAATTCTAAACGAAAATTATATGAATAGCCCATACAACAATCAACAAGTCTCCTATACACTGTTACTTTTTTTTAAGAAATAAAGAAAAACGTTTTTGAGAATAATTAATTTCAATTTTTAAAATATTTTTTTTCACTAAAATTTAAAAATGGCATTTTTTATGAAAATTTAAACAACTTCCTGCTTTTCATTATTTGACCAAATTTTTGTTGGTGTTATAGTTTTTGAATTAAAAATTTTTGTAAAAAAAAAGAAAAAAATTGCCCCTCTTCAAAAAGTAGTACAAACTTTAATTTGATAGGTTGATCATCTAAATCGGTTGAGTAGTTCAAAAGTTATAAATTATAAAGAATTGAAAAAATTTTTGGGAAAAAGGGAAAAAAGTTGATTTTTTGGACCAACCTAAAATCTAAGACAAGACATGACAACTGGCTTCTAACTTTTTTTCCTCGTTCAAGCGCGAACAACAGAGATGCCGAACCTCTTGAGATGTCAAGTTTCCAAATGAGATAAAGTTTCTGAGGACTATATTCCTACTTCCGTAAAATATGTTTTCGTATCTTATATTGATGAATAGTTTCATTTGGTTATATTTTTCTGTTATGTTTTGCCATGAAAATTAGTTTAAGAGTACCATGATTACATTATGCAGAAGTGTATTTTTAAATATTTTCGGCAATCCTCTAGAATTGACCAGTCAGCAGCTGGTCCGAAAACTGAACCGTAAATGAACCCTTATTTTCTGATCTTATCTTAGTCTAAAATAGAAATAAAAATAGTAAAAAAAATAATAAAAATTATATTTAAAAAATATAAAAAAATTATAATAAAAAATACGTGGCCTAATATTTTGTGATAAAGAACAAACTGAGAACCACTATATCAGTTTGGCATGGAATGGCTGATATATCAAAAAACCGATGTTTGTTACACCGAATTGAGACTTAATTTGTAGTGATAAATGAAATCGAGGTTTAAGAATTTTATACGATTTTAGATGTACACAATGTATCCTTTAATCGACACTATACATGATTTTAATTCGAGCACACTTTATATGTGACTTAGAATATGACAAGTTATGCGATCTAATGTTTGCTGGGGATATTATCATTCACAAGCAAAATGCCAAAATGCTTATTTTGCAATTAAATTAGATTTTCGGCAATTGACAATGTTCAATTGAATGCATTGTTTTCAATCATGTAAAATATTTATATATTTTCTGTTTATCAAAAAAATACCCGGAATAAAAGCTGAGACGATTCATTAATTCGGTAAACAAAAAAATTGCTTGTTACCGTGATATCCATTACCGGATTATTTGTGAAAATTGGAAGATGTCGTTACGGGACAAACTATTATTAAACATGTAATTTGATGGAACCAATAGGAAATATGATAAATTAGGTTGAATTGTAAATCAAATCATTACAAACAGCATTGTCGGGCGAGAAGCAAATTTTGACATACAATTTGCGACTTTTAAAGAAACACCTTTCATTTTCCAAGTAATTAAAAAAATCCATACATGTTAGGAAACGTCTTACCTAATCTGAGGATATCAATGTCAGGACAATAATAGATGTGAAGCAGCCTATGTTTGTTGGGTTCCAGCCAACATTCAATGTTGTTCTTGATACAGGTATTGATACCGCTGAACGAAAGAGAGAAAGAACAGTTCAAAAGAGCTGGTTCACTTAGGTGAGCGGTTAGCGACTGAGCCGTTCATCAAAGTGAAGTCCATTATCCATCTCAATTCCATGGTCTGGTTTCCCAATTCGTGCTCACGTGTTTTTTTTTGTGACGGACAAGGTAGGTCGATGCATATCAAGTATTATTCTACATTTGTAGATGTTTTATTAGAAAGTTTGTTGTATAATCATATCGTACTTAATGCGTGTTTTCATCATGAAGGATAAACGAAAGAAAAAAGCCGACCGATCGATAATTATTACTGAAGGGACGGAAATATTAATATGGATGTTCATGTACACTTATGAACATCGGATACATGAAAATCAAAAAATGTTGAATTTTTCGCGTTAATTTTGAAATATACATCTAAGTTTTTTTCAACAGTTGACTATTTAAAATAGAAAGTATTAATAATGAATGATTTAGGATTCTTTCTACCGTTACAACTCTTATAACCCGTTTAAGGTTCAGTTTCGTTTCAAAAACAAACGATTTTTCAAGGTCCAGAATCTTTTCTGTTTATAATATTGAATAAGTTGAATTTACGGATTTCTGAACAGCTGCAAAACCAATTCTTCTCAAAGTCCTACGTCAACTTTCCGTCTTTGCCTCTAGGCTCAGACCCTTCAATTTTTTGCGTTCCTTAACATACCTGTACCATAACGTAAACTATTCATATGATCGAACACTTGTTAATCTATTTTTGCTTAACCCCATCCTGTTTACAACATAAACCCAACCACCACCCACTAGGGGAAAAGCGAATTTTCATCTTCCCACAAAGTGAAACGAAAACACGGGCGGTGAAACCAGTCTTCGAAAGAGAATGAAAAATAGGTCAGTGCGCTTCCAGCGCATGCGACGATGACGAAAGGGCAGAAAAATATGTCCGTCACGAGAAGCGCAAGCCAAATTTGAACACATACACCTTGTCTGGTGCTCAACACCTCAACTGAATGTGGCGCGGAATAGGTCGCGAAGGTTCCATATATTTACCTGATTTGTGAGTAGAACTTCTAGTTAGCTAGTTGCTAGTTGTTGCTACGTGCCAGCAGTAACTAATTGCCAAAGGTTACCGCTTCTAATGGCTGCGGCAGCAGCAGCAGCTCAGGAATAAAATTACACGCTTGGTTGTATATCCTCGAGGCTGATTGATCCTCACGATTTGCTAAATTCGTTCTGTGTTTAGTAACTCAGCACGAGCGATCGATACTTTGTGCACACTTTTTGCCTTTTCGATTCTTTGGGCAACAACTGATCACGAACTTTTTTCTGTAAGTTGCACAACAAACACAAAACTCTGTTGATCTTCAGATGCTTCCAAGCGAATGCACAAAACTTCTATGACCAGCCGAAACTGGGCAATTGTGTCTTAAACCAGAACTGCAGCTCACACTTATTCTTTTTTTTGCTCCCTCTTTTCCGTATGTTTTGGGCTCGAGTATTTCGGCGATGCTTTCGCACCTAACGAAATGATCCGTAGGGTTTTCCCTCTGGTTGGGGTTGCGCACGATGTCAAAAAGACGGCTTACGTTGCGGCGGCAGTTTGAGCAAACCAAATTTGCTTGCTAACAGGTTGCTGTCCGGAATGAAACTGCTTAGCCGCCAGTGTGACTCGCGTTGAAAAGCCGGCACTTGAGATCGGCGCGCGAAAGCTTACCTCGGAGGCGTCGTAGTGGACCGTGGAGTAACAACGACATAACAACGGCTTAGCTGCGATGCTGGCTGGCTGTGTGTGTGTGTGTGTATTAGTATTTAAACGCATGTTTTGTTTTGATTCGGATGTTCGCAGATACGAGTGTTTTGAGTAGAGGTGTAGTATCGTGCCCACCGTTGTATAGCGGTCGGGAGCTTTCGGTACGTTGCGAGGGTGGTATTCAACGGTGAAAATACAAACAAAACAATTTGAATGGACATTTTCTTCTTCTTAGCACCAACGCTCCCACAGAAACTTTCTATGCCAAATTACACCCCCTGATTATACGGGAAAATTCAAGTTCCAGAATACGCGTATACCGGTGCAAGTTGGGACAACTTTGTCCGCGGAAAACCTCCACGGCCTGATCGGGCATCGAACCCGAAGCCTCCTTCACGACCTATGTGATGCTAACCACTCGACCATGGGAGCCTTCCCCAAGAAATATGTGTAAAAGATAAACCCTGAATGATAACCATGACGACTTATCAAATTTATCGGTTTACTCGATCGGTTATTGTTTTTTTCAAGCACACGGCGAAAACAGACAGACCGAAATCGGTAATCGAATCTTGTAAACTACGTCTCAGCGGTTCAGTGAAATATCTAGGTGTTATCTTAGATGCCAAACTAAACTGGAACGCGCACTTAGTTTCAATAATCAGCAAGGCCAACTCAGCCCTATGGGCATGCCCTAAAATGATAGGAAGAACATGGGGCCTTAAACCAAAAATGGTTATGTGGATCTACACTGCAATTGTGCGGCCTAGGATAACATATGCCTCACTTGTATGGTGGCCAAAGACTAAGGAGATTGTAGAGGCTAAAAAAAAGCGCTCTGAAGCTTGAAGGATGGAAAAAATACTTGACGGAACCTAGGACCAATTATAACATTCCATACAGAGTGATCGAACATTCTCGCTCAGTATGGGATGGAGGTGGCCCCAACGTTCGTAATGGTTCAATCATGTTCTACACTGATGGGTCGAAAATGGGAATCAGGTGCCAAAGTGTACAACAAAAATCTCTGTGGCTATGGGAAACTGGCCAACAGTTTTTCAGGCAGAAATAACTGCAATAATAGAATGTTTAAATGTCTGCCTCAAAAGAAAATATAGACATGCTAACATCTGTATATTCTCAGACAGTCAAGCGGCATTTAAAGCTCTAAATGCTTTTGAACGCCCTTCAAAAATTGTCTGGGAATGCATTTCCCTTTTACGGCAATTAAGTTCGGTACAATTGTACTGGATTCCTGGCCATTGCGGTATAGAGGGCAACGAGCGAGCAGATGAACTTGCCAAGAACGGCTCAAACTCACCATTCACTGGTCCAGAACCATTCTGTGAACTTTCTGACTGTGTGTTGAAAAGTGAGCGGAATAAATGGGAAGACCGGGAAGTGATAGCCAATTGGATGGCTGCAAAACTTAAACAGGCAAAAAAATTTATTACGCCGAGTATTAAAATTACTCAACAGCTGCTAAGCCTTAGTAAGAAAGACCTCAGCACATTCACTGGTCTTGTAACAGGACACTGCCCGAGTAAATACCATCTTAAAAATATAGGTTTAGCACAAGATGATATTTGTCGCTTTTGTAATGCCGAAAGCGAAACCTCGGAACATTTGCTCTGTAACTGCGGAGCTCTAACTAGACGCAGACTTCAACTCCTTGATAAAGCTATTCTGGAGCCCAAGGAAATTTGGTCTGCGTCGCCGATGAGGATTATAATTTTTATCAAACAGATTATTCCTGATTGGCACCTATCTCGCTATAGCTTTCAGTCTACTCCTTCATCAATAAGTAGTAAGAATAAGTAAGTAGCTTGAAGTGTAGTATAAAAAAGGGTATACCACAATAGTTAAAAATAATGGACGCATTGGGTCACACCCAACAGGGGAAAACAAACTACGTCTCTGTTCAGCTGATAAGAGAGAAGTGAAAATTTCTCGAATGTGTTTGAGACTTTCAATATTTGCAAATTTTTGATGGCGTTACCAGATCTTATAACACTATGAGCTAACTCAAAATTTAGTGTATATAATTTTACCAAGGTGTATTAGTGTCATGTTCTAAATGAATTTCATCCAACCAGCTGTCGATGAATAATCGACAACGTCGTTATTAAATTATCGAGCAAGACCATACGCATTTTTCAATAGCCAGAGAATTATCTATTTTGACATAAATATATGCTTTTTGAGCTTTTAGAAGTCAAACTGTTGCCGCCACTTCCTCTGTTGAGCGCTCGAAGATGTGAGCCACGCGACTTGTTGAAGCCATAATTTGTCCTTTGACGGAGAAGTGCCCAAAACAAGAGGCTTCGGAAACTTCGTGGTGGAACATTTAAAGAAATTTGTTTGCACCACGTAAACTCCATAAACTAATCGGGAGATCCCATGTATTTCATTTTGTTGAAGACAAGGATACGCGGATCAGTGTCGAATGTCTTCGCAAAACCAAAGTACAGTGAATCTACTCACCGTCTGGAACTCTGACCACGAGACAGAGCGTCAACACTGTACATCGGGTTAGATATAGTACATAGTGTTTCATGAAACCATGCTGGCTACTGTAAATAATCTTAGATGATACGTTGTACAATATCTCGTGAACCTTCTCGAAGAGTTTTGTTAGCCAAATCAGTAATGAGATGTCACGAAATTTGTGACACCAAAATTTGAAATATCTCGATAATGGATGCTTTCAAGCAAATTTATTACTATGAGATTTATGAGTTCAAATGATCACTAGAATCATATTAAATAATCAGAATATATATTCGTTCTAGAAATGATTCAAATACTATGAGCTGACATATAAGAAAAAAAATTCAGAGATTTCATTAACCTAGAATTATGATCGGCATTGACTTATATATTTTTAGTTCTTTGTAACTCTTTTTTAACAAGTTCACTTCCGAGCTACGATTTTTACATGAAAGTTAATACTACAAAGCATACGCCCTTTCCAAAAATTACTCTTGAGTAAAAAAAATCTGATCACTCGTGAAAAATACACTGGTATAGTAATTGAATGCGCTAAGAATATATAATTGTGATACGTTCTTTTCCATGAAAATATTCTTTCAAAATATAGTTGTACCAAAGAATTACACTAAATGCAGGGACTAACAATTCACTACACATTTCAAGCTATCTGCTTATTGACTGATTTTATCATAATGGACATAATGGAAACGTGATATATTCGAAAAAGTTATTTTATAATAGAAAATCGGGTTTTTCTTCCAACATGAACAGTTTTAACACTATTTTCAGTGCGATATGTGAAACTTACATTTATTACATGATTCATCACATGAGCTGTAATACATCATATCATAACAAAATACAACATCACATATAGTAATTATTGTTGAAACACATTTCTTATAACAATTTATTTTATTTTCCTTAAAAACAATATACTACCTTGATCAAAAGGTTCCCGGAATCTCCACCGTGTGGCTCTCTCAGTTACCCATTTTTTCAATTTTTGTTTGTAGGTTCTCACATCTATCATTGACATTCTATAAAATTTGTAGTGTGATAGTTTTACATTTCTAAAAGTTACGCTGTATTGAGCACATCTGCTATTGTGCGTGCTTCGATTTTGTACGATTTGCAAATTTGCAAAATCAATTGTTATTCGTGAACATTTGGCTAAAACCGAAACGAATACCATTCAGCAAACACCGAATTCACTTGATTTGGCTCCCTGCGACTTTTTTTCTATTCCAACGACTCAAGAAACCACGTTTCGGCACCCGAGATGAGATAATGGAAAAATCGAAGATGGCTCTGATGGCCATACCGCAAATCTATATATATATATAGACAATATCACTATTGATGTATAGAAGTCTTATTGATGTATACTTCATTTCCTGAATAAATTCCGAGATATATATATATATATATATATATATATATATATATATATATATATATATATATATATATATATATATATATATATATATATATATATATATATATATATATATATATATATATATATATATATATATATATATATATATATATATATATATATATATATATATATATATATATATATATATATATATATATATATATATATATATATATATATATATATATATATAAATGGATTTCTGTCTGTCTGTCTGTCTGATTCTTATGGACCCGGAAACTACTGAACCGATCACCATGAAAATTAGTATGTAGGGGTTTTTGGGGCCGGGGAAGGTTTTCGTGATAGTTTGAGACCCCTCCCCCTCTCTGAGGGGGGGCTGCCATACAAATTAAACACAAATTTCTACATTACTCGGGAATTAATCAGGCAAATGAAACGAAATTTCGCATATGGAGGTTTTAGGGTGTAATAAATAATTCTATGATGGTTAGACACTCCACCCTCCTCTCTAAGGGGGGAAAGGGGAGAAATTTGCAAATGGTTGAAAAATCTTGAACGAGAATTATGTCTGAAAATAATCTGAGTTTTGTTAGAAATACTAGGAATTTTATAGTAAAAGATAAATTCAACGGGGTCGATTAGAAGATAAATGAACAGTTCTGCGATTGGACCCATGAACATGCTCATTGTAGGAAATCGTGGATGTTTGAAGGTATTGATAACAAAACACACATTTTGGGTGGGAAGTTTGCCGAGTCAGCTAGTCGAATATATTAAATGTTTCAAGGATTGGATCAAGCACTGCCATAAGTGCGTTGCGGTCGATGGGTAGTACTTTGAAGCAGACAATATCACTATTGATGTATAAAAGTCTTATTGATGTATACTTCATTTCCTGAATAAATTCCGAGATCTATTTGATCAAGGTAGTATGAGCTATAATAAAGGCGATTCGTTCTGCCCATTCAATCGTATAGCTCAAATTGCCTACTATCGCTCTAGGAGAATTGTCTTCTGTTGATGTTGTTTGATCACATAGTTCAGTGTTGCTTTTTCCGATTGATACCTGTATCCATTCGCTTTCTTTATCATTCTTATTTGCCCATTCTCTATACTGACAATATATGACACTGCACAATGGTCCAGGAGATGCATTTAAGTGGAAACTAGCATTTAGAGCTCGACAGTTATTCTCTAGATGAAAAATGTCTTCAATAAAGTTGTTACATATGATAAAGCGCTCATTTTTATGTTATCAAAAATAGGGTGACTAAAATTGTCGATGAAATAAAAATTCTAACTTTCTTATCTTTATAGATAGAGGTAAACATAGTTCGACAACATTGTAGTCTCAGTTATTTGAGACATCTTTACAGAACAAAGTTTTTTTTCTATCTCTTGAAATAAACGATATAGCGCCTTTTTTCAAAATTGCGTTAGGGTCAACATGAACAAAACTGTTTTTTTTTGCTCAAACTTTCCTATTTCAAATTCTACATACAAACTGTCTTCAAAAAACTTTTAGAACATACTAATACAAACATTTTGCGATGCAGAACTTGTCAATATCTCAACTTCACTAAAAGTTATTGATTTTTTCCCAAAAAATACGCTCTCTTCAATTGTTTGCCATTCTTTCTGTGGCAAACATAAAACATGTTTGTTGACGGAATTTAAAACAACAAATTTCACTTTATATAATATGCTATTTTCAAAGATATATAATTTTTTGTATTTGAGTAAATTAAAATTTAAATCATGAGTTTTTGGGTGAAAACCCATCAATAACTTTGGTCACCCTATTTGTGATAGCATAAAAATGAGCACACTCTCCTATGTAACAACTTTGTCGAAGACAGATTTCAATTTTAATTTACTCAAATGAGAGTAATTTTAAAATATTTTAAATTAACTATTTCAAGGCTACGAGAGAGCGAACCTCGCAAACTATGAGCCCTCTGCAGAACCACCCAAAATTTTTACTGAAGATACCGCTATTCAAATTTAAGATTCCACATCGAGGACATTCGATGCGAATTGTGCTCCAGACTCATATTCCTGATTCGATATTCTCGAGCACAGGTACAATGCAAATGCCAGATAGAGGTGACATATTTAATTTGTGGATTATAAATCCCAGATTCATAGTTCAGATTATAAACACAGATTAATAATAAAAACAAAAAAAAAGAGAACAATACGATTTCTGATTTAGGAAACACCTTACTTTAGATTTAGATATGATAAGATTTATATTCTAATTTCATATCCAATTCTAGGCACGAGATTTTCCATCCAAGATTTCGATTCGAAACTTCCAAGCCTAAATTTTAGGTTAAGTGCTCAAGTATTTGAGATTTCGAATCAAATCGTTCTATTTCAAAGCCCAGATAAAGATTATGAATTTCGATTTGATATTTAAATTCTAGACCTCAAATATTCAATTCCATGGTCGAAACTTTCGAGTTCAAAATCCGATTGAGTTCTAGGTTTTAATCTCCAGATCTTAGATTCTTGTGATACAGGTTTAAATGAAGATTGCCGAATCCACGCTCGGGATCCCTAGGGTCGCAATTGATGTATGGAAAAAAAATCATCATTGAATTTCAAAAATCGACCATGTACATTTTGTTTATTGGCTCAAAAAAATGAAAAATGTTTCAGCTCAATCTGACATGATTTAAGGGGTGCCTCAAAGCGCTCAAAGTTTTGATTTTTTGATCTTCGAAAGGAAATTTGGAAAATCTATTTTTTTTTCTATGCCAAATGACTTAAAAATGCATGAAATGATGTCGGTGTCTGGTGTGATCCCCCCTTGGAAGATTTTCGAGGATCAAAAAATCAAAACTTTGAGCGCTTTGAGAAACCCCTAAATCATGTCCGATTGAGCTGAAATTTTGCATTGGGCCAATAAACAAAATGTACATGGTCGGTTTCTGAAATTTGACATGACCATCTTCGCTGCCTCCCGGGGATTGCAAATTCACAACTAGGAATTCAAATTTCAGACTCAATCATGGAAGCATAACTACTACAATTCATGTTCGCCTTTCAGTTCCTAGCCTCGAAAGAAAATTTTGAAAAATGTAAAAGTTCTTTTTTTTTATTTTCTCAGATTTTTTAGCGTAAAATCAATGTTGCGGTTTCACATTCAGATTACATATTGCAGATGAAGAAAGCGTAGTGAGTAAAAAATTAAATTTAGAAAAACATCCCCCGGATTGTTCTACAATCGATTTAAGTGTTGTGGATGCTCGAGAAAATGTAAATGATGATTAAAATGAAAATTAAAATAACTTTGCCAGATCCCAAAATAACCTCAACTGTGTGACAATTCATCAGAAACCTAGTCAAATCTTCATTAAAATTTGATGTCAGATTCTCTTATTCTCAGATACTCAGACACTCAGATACCCAAATTCTTAGATTCTACGTTTCACAGATTCTCAGATCGAAATACTTGATTCAGATTCCAGATGATGATTCCAAATTGGACAGATTTAGAAGTCAAAGAAAACTTTGTTATCTATGCGTAACATTACACTTATATGCAAATATTCTCAACGAATGTAGAAAACATTCTTAGGAAAATAAAACAACCAAAGAATCAATGATTCTATTTCGTTTGACAACGATGAACGATTTCCTCTGAACAAGGATGTCTAAATTTTATTCTAACAAGCATGCTCACTCACTCGTGGCAATCACACGCTAGCATTTATTCTGCTATTGTACGGTAACCAGAAAAAAAACATGAACGTTTCGTTTCGCTAATTATTTAATGCGTAATCTGGAATACTGAAAAAACCGGTCCTAATGAAATAAAAAAAAAGCCACAGCAATTCGTGTGGCTGATTGAGTTAGCAACATGCTAACAACCACTTCGGTCACAAACTCCGTCGAAGCGTAGCGAAACACGCGACGAACGCGCGGCAGTCGCTACAATTTCAATGCTTTAATTGTCTTAATTCGATGCTACCGCCACAAAATGTTGACGCTCCAAAATTTGCGTTTTATTATGCTCGGTCATATTTATGAAATCAATGGATGACGATAATTGCTACCTTCTTCAATCGCGCTAAGTTTGATTCCTTGATCAGATGCAACCGCCGATTGTTAAACATAGAGGAGAACGCAAATCCTTGCTATGGATTATCGAATTGGTTACGATGATTCAAGGCGTTTCCACCGGCTTTCACGCCTCTCAATCAGAGAGGTGACTTTGACTGTAGCGGATCATATACAAGTCCGTGATTGCTGCCATTTTCATTGCTTGCTTCGAGTAATTGCCGGGGTTTTCCGACGATGCCGGGCAGTGAAGGATGAGTTATGCAAGCATTATACAGATTTAACCATTCATTCTATTATAAACATTCAAATAGAATTCACAGAAAAGTAGTATTTTTGTTCACAAAAATCTGACGACCGACAATGAATATATTATACAAATTAAAAAAAAAAATAAACAAAAACATAAATGTGAAAAAATCCAACACGGGACTGAAAGTGAAACAGTCTCACCATCCGTCATATCATTATACCAAGTGTTTCGAATTTGCAGCAAAAGTTAATAATATTTTCTTTAAATTCAATGCCAGGCGTAGCTATGTCCCGTAGAAGCAATTCAAGGCAGCACGACACTATCTGTGTGAATTATTGCCATCTGACGACAATAGCGCCTCGATTTTCCTCCCCCCTCTCAACCCTCCCCTCATTCCTCGCGAAACCAATTCAACATCCGCCAACACCCGGAGCACCTAAAATAGTTTCGTTCTCCGTGAGAAAGACTTCAAACCGCGGGCAGCGGCTAAGTTTCAAAGCGCGCAAATTCGAAAACAAAAGATCGAGAGCAAATTGTCTCCCGCCTCGGAGGAAAAGTTTGGCGACAATGATTTATTGCTGTTTTATTCCACTGAAAATAATTATCTCCCCTCTCGCGCACGGGGGGAAGTATTTTGGCAAAGTTTCAAAATTTGCTGTTTATGGAAGACTGGGTTTGGAACGGAGCGCGAGGTGCTAAAAGCGACCGCGTGCAACCGCGAATCTGTTTGCTTTGCCGGCGAAAATAAGACCGAAACGACCATATATAGAACATACGAGCGGCCCAAATCTGGGAAGATGTTTCCAGTGGGATTTCTCAATAAATAAATAAATGCTTACAAATGTACTAGTGGAGCGAAGAAGCGGAGATGACTTCAAGGTGAGCCAAATGTCATCTTCGGTAGAACTCGAACGGATGGAGAGAATGACGAGAACAAAAAACGTGATGCGCAATTCCCGCATTCGATTTCAAAACACCACCGTCGAATCCACCGATTACTCATCGGCAAGACGAATTTATAGTGTTGGATATGTTTATTTGCGACATTAGCTTCTCGTAGCTTGAAATGATGGGTTTGAGAGAGTTCTTTCTGTGTTCGGTACGGTTTGAAGAAAGCTTCGAATAGTTTCCCAAAAACTGCGACTTTTGCCACATATTCGTTGTTTTCATTTTCATCCATGAACGATAGAATGCGGTTTTATAGAAGCTTGTACACTTTCGAGACCAATGCGATATGGGATATCAGGCGCACAGAAATCAGAAAAAAAAACCAACTATCAGCCTTTGTGGGAAATTTACACTAAAAGTATACACAAAGAAAAAATCAGAATTTGATTTTGACATCCAATACAAACCTGGCAAACAGAGTCCAGAGTTTTCCAAGAACTTAATATTAATGGAATTGATTCATCTTCCAACGATATCACCGTGCATTCAGCGAATACTGATGATTCAGAATTCATACAATGCACAGAGGCTCCCATAAATTATTTCAATAATCAAATTATACTCAAAATTGGTGAAGAAAGTACTACTTTCGAAGAAGTGTTTCCCAGAGTTTATGAGCGGACTATTACCAAAGTAATATTTGGCGTACCGTTTCTAATTAAAATGTTTAAAAAATATATGCACCCTCGACGCACAAATTGCATAATGTGTCCAGAAAATTTTATAAACCAAATTCAAATAGTTTATAAAAAATATCTTAGTAGATGTCGTACTTTCAAGGTTAGAATATCACGACGCTTACTAATTGACGTGAGATCCGATGAGGAGCAAGATACTTTAATTGAAGAAACTCACGAAATTGCACATCGTGGAATTCAAGAAAATCTGGCAGTAATGAGAAGAAGATTCTATTTTCCAAAAATGACAATTAAGATATGGAAATTTATCATATTATGTAATATCTGCAATCGAATGAAGTATGAGAGAAAGCCTTGTGAACCTATCCCTATCCCAAAGCAACCATTGGACATTATCCACGTTGATGTGTTAATATCCCAATCCAATGAGGTACATATCGATGTAAAGCAGTAGGCGAAGTATACTTGTATTCACATGCCAAATTTCGTATCGTAATTATTTGCGTTCTCTATGAAATGTATATGGAAGAAACAAAACAATGTTCAAAATACTCACAGTTTAATGATGATTTGAGCCCAATTTCTCATGAAATCTTGCAACGATTTGTTTTGGCATTAGATGGCAATTGTATTGTTGCTTATTTTTATTATTTATATGATAAAAAGATCCAGAGAGCAGTCGTATTCTTACTCCTCGGAAGCATTAACATTTTCGGTAAAGTGCTGCTTAATTGAACATTATTTTCCCCAATCACACACACTAACACTGAGAGCCATAGTAATATACAGGGTTTTCCAACTTTAAATTCCGAAAGTAAATTGAAATAAAACACACTTAGAATTCGAATTTCTATGAAACTTTTATTTCAAATTAAAGTTTGGTTTATGCCATTATGTGTGAAATACAACATCATTCAAATGTCCACCTAGGGCTTCCTCGCACACCTTGATTCGGAACAGGTAATTTTCGATGACTTTTCGGCACATATGGGGCGGTATCTCGGTCATAACTTCACGAATGTTGTCTTTCAAATGTTCAAGAGTTTGCGGAGAGTTGGCATAGACACGGTTTTTCGCATAACCCCACAAAAAAAAGTCTAGCAGGTTCAAAACGCATGATCTGGACGGCCAATTAGCATCACCAAAACGCGAAATTATGCGTCCCTCAAATTTCGTTCGCAATATGACCATGTTCGGTCGTGTTGTGTGGCACGTGGCGCCGTCCTGCTGAAACCACATGTCATCCGTATCCATATCTTAAATTTGTGGCAAAAAAAAATCGGTTAACATGCGGCCATAGCGCTCACCATTCACAGTGTTGTTTGAACTTTTCTTTCTGAGTTCCTTGAAGCTACTCGTTTCTTTTCAGGTGAGATTAGCTCAAAGCTGGAAGGTTTATTTTAATATTGAGTACAAAATTCAGGTTATATCAATAAATTACTCACAATTAGTCTCATCCATAGATCATACATTCTCTATCAGTTTCCAAATTAAATATAAATTTGAGTTGATTTTGTCTGAAATCAGCTGTAAGTTTAGTATGTCTAATAATCAGGAAATATAATTTAATTCACCTCAAAGATTCGAATTCACGCTTTTCATCAAATGATAACAATTCTATTTTTTGATTTGTTGCTCTTATCTATTGACAATTCTCCCATACGTTATCTACGTCTACCTATTCTGCCGTATTTACTTTATGGATGTACAAGGGGTCTTTGAGCGGAATGTTTCACCGCAACACACAGTTACCGTCTCGCCGTCCTCATTTTCAAAGAAATACGGCCCGATGACTCCACCAGACCATAATGCGCACCAAACAGTGACTTTTGGCGGATGCAATGGCCTCTCAACAATACGGAAATTTTGAGTGTTCACATAGCCACCGAGCTCGAAATGTGCCTCATCGCTGAAGAAAATTTGATGCGAAAATTCAGCATTTTGCTGCTGTTGTTCGTTCACCCAATCGACGTATGCCCGACGCATTCCATGGTCACCACGCTCTAATTTTTGTACCAGTTGGACTTTATATGGATGTAGGTGCAAGTCCAAATGCAAAATTCGCCACAATGATGTGTTTGACAAGCCCAATTGCTGAGCACGCCGTGGAATCGAAACATTCGGGTCATCCTCCACACTGGCAGCAACAGCAGCAATATTTTCGTCCGAACGCACATTACGATGATGCACAGGTTTCACAATATCCGCTACGGATCCAGTTTGTTCGAATTTACGCACTACTTTAGCCATTGTGTGCTCTGTAGGCCGTCCATGACGAACAAAATCCGTCCGTAATGCTCGAAAAACATTTGCCGGTTTTTCATCATTTTTATAGTATAATTTAACAAAATTAACACGTTGTGCGACGCTAAAACGATCCATATTGTAAAATGGCAGACATTCAACTAACGATATGACGCTTTGGTTGACAGCTATGTCAAACGGTTGTCAGCGCAGGGCTGTATACTTTCGGAAGCCCGAAATGGAAAACCCTGTATATATGATACGGTAAAACTAACGAAACTTCGTTCGTTTCTATAACCGTGGGGGAGTGAGAAAGTTGTACTGAAATATAACTTTTATTCGTCTTTTTCAACGTAATTTCACAAATTTCCACTGCACGCTTTCACATTATATTCATAATCAGCGGGAACTTCAATGAAATGTATGTTTTTCATTGGGGGCTGTCCACATACCACGTAGACAACTTTAGGGGGGGTAGGGGGTAAGAAAATGTCCACTCTTGTCTACGGAGAGGGGGGAGGGGTTTATAGACTGAGTCCACGTGGACAGGAAGAATTTTCTCTCCGTATTTATCAATAAACGGATTGAGAAGCGCTGCCCAGTCAAACGTTCATATATTTTCTCTCATATCATGGATCTTCTTCAGTGAAATCTGTATTATAAAAATATCTCACGTAAATTGTGAATGACCAACTATTTCCTATGATCGAACTTTTATAGTTACGGGCTATTCATAGCTCTCATAGCCAAAACTATAAAAATTAAACGATTCCATAATGGTTGAGATTCCATGATATGCGTAAATGACTTTTATCAAATATAATTTTCTATACGTTTTGTTATATCTCGAGAACAATATATGATAATAACGTCTGTATAGTTTTTCATATAGAATTGCGTGTAAAATCATTTTTCCAAAGTATTTTCATTTCATTAATTTCTAGGAATAAATATTTACATTTGCAGGAGATTGTCTATGCATCACTAGTCTTCAACTTAAGACAACTGAGCCAGTGTTCTGATAAATTATAGAATATTTCAGGAGGTGATAGAGGATCATATTTGATGAAAAAATCCTACGCATGCAGTCAATTCTCAACTAGGACATTGTTGAATTTTTGTTAAGTCTAATTTTATGTCTTGAACTGACTCTAATTTAGAAAGTACGCTCCTTAGAATAATTATACTGTTCATTTGAAAGATAAGAAAATTTTGCATAGAATGCAATTGTAAAACTTTCAAATTAATAGAACCCAGGATCAACTTTTAAATGTAAGGAACCAACTTCAAATTTTTTGTTTTTAATTAATTTTCCAAAAATGCATGATAAACTGGATTGTTTCTATCAGCCAAATTGAAGCTCTCCAACCACTCTACAGTTCCTTCCTTGACACCACACTATTATCCTTTTTGTTCTTCTTCTTCTTATATGGCACTAACGTTCCTAGAGGAACTCCGCCGTCTCAACGTAGTATTACTTGCGTCATTTTCATTAGTACTTAGTTGAGATTTCTATGCCAAATAACACGCCTTGAATGCATTCTGAGTGGCAAGCTCTAGAATACGCGTGACCACAGTGCAAGTCAGAGGAAATTTCTTTGAAGAAAAATTTCCCCGACCAGAACGGGAATCGAACCCGAGAACCCCCGGCATGTTAGGTTTGACGCTAACCACTCGGCCACGGGAGCACACACACACTTTTTGTTATCTTCCACTAATTTAAATGTATTCACAACATAATTTTATGCAAATTTTCCTCAAATGAAAGCATCGTGCGCGTCATTTTAAGGCAAAAACCGGTCTCAAGGAAAAGTTTAATAATTCTTTCGTAGTTAAGATTTGATCATCAGAGTGGAAGATTTTTTATGATCCCCTATCTCTTAAAATTTTTCGGATCAGCTACCTAATAACCTATATATAATAATATTATTTTAAACAGATATAATAGTTTTCGATATTTTATTCATTTTATGAGAAAGTTTTCTCATTAGTTTGATCATTTATAAAAAAAAATAATAGAAGGTTAATAAATTTCTCAAAAAACAAAGTTTCAATCGGGCAACAGGCTTCAGGGCCATTTTTGGAAAAAATGAACAAAATTTCAATAAAATGGGGAGGATTAATTTGGCGTTGAATTGCTCTCTGGTAAACTGTGACGTTTTGATAAGGATTTAAGTGGAGGAAAACTAAAGAGCAATACAAATAACTTATCGTGCAAGATTAGTAAAAAAATATTGATTTGTGAGTTTTCTGATGTTTTTTCCCCACGGGCATTTTGGAAGCTATTTAGACACTCAATGCAGGATGGTCAATAAGCAGTTGAAAATAAAAAAATATATATAGATATTGAAAATATTTTTGATAAGGTATTAGTACCCTTTGAAACTATTGCGGAAAGGTTTGCTCTGATGACTAATGTGAATTGATCGTGTGAATGAACAGACATTTCCTGTGGCGAAATGTCGAAAATGTTTTGAGTGATCTTTGAAACGCCGTAACTCTTTTATAAAATAATGCATTCGTCAAAGCATCAACTGGACCATGTATTAAATATTTCCAAGATTGCGATGAGTAGATTTGACCATCGATTTGCTGTGCGTTCATTATTTCATGAAATATTCTTAATTCGAAATCAAAGGATAATTTTTCATTCGATAGAGAATACCTCTGTAGTAAATAGTTCTACTGAAACTCTCTATGAATCAAATGGACGCGACATAATAATGTTGATTGGATTGCTTTGAGGCATATATTCTCAAAATCTAGAGAAACTTTGAAAACAAACTATAAACGCGTTATCTTCTCTTGCACAGTATGTTATCTACAACACATATACACATCACACACTAGAAATTTGTAGCTTGAAAATGCTGTATTTTTTTATCTTAATGTCATCGTTTATATCGAAGATACAGTTCCGAAATCTCTGAAAAATTTCAACCTTTTACTCCTCATCCTTTGACAAGTGAGGATCTATAGATATCAGTACATGCTTCCTACTTTATCTTTTCTTTCTTTGAAATTCTTTTTAAATGATAGAAAAAGAGTATATAAAATTGTTCTGTTCGTTTTTGTGCGCTTCAAAAACTCGAGCTCTGATAGAGCTCATATTATAACACAACATACGAGCCACTTCGAAAATTGTTGTTGCTACTGCCAACGCCTCAAGAAGCTTCAAGATTTTCAGATGAAATGAGTACACTTCTGAAATAAATCTGTGAAAGTAAAATAACTTTCTAGTATTGAATATGTATTCTAAGTGACAGCAACACAATTCTTTGCATGTGTTCAAAAATCGTGAGCTTAAATTGTATCTGATAGTGATTTTAAATCTATTTAATTTTATTCGATTGGCTTTGCTCAAGATCAATCCTTGGAATCTTGTAATTTATATTCGGATGCGGATTGTTTAACTGGATATTGCGCGTTTCCGTGTTGACAAACCAGATAGCCTTTATATCTTCGAAGATAAAAGAAAAACAAAGTATTACAAGTATTTAAATTAGAGGCGAATGAACTGCAAAGTTTAAAGCCTTTTGTTTAGTGCAAAATAAAAACTGTTATTTTAAAACACTATTTAATTATAGCAAATAACCGTTTAATTTATAACGGAATTAATTGTTAATAAAGAGCTTAATAAAAGGAACCGTCTCGACGACGGACCGATCCCGGCGACGTGTAGAGAATGTACTGTCGGTGGATCAAAGTCCAAGCGATGTCCAGTCCAGCATCCAGTACGATCGACCTCGATCATGCTCGTAGCCTCACGTTCGTGAATTTTATCTCCCTCTCTCGATCAAGTCGGTATACCAGCGCAGCCGTTGACCACTCGCATTCGGGATGAACGCAGACCTTCTTATGTGTGTGGGATGTCACATTCATAGACGTCGCGACGTCGATAACGAGTTGTTTCGACCGATGAGTGGCATTGTGGTCTATTTGCGTTTTATATGCAAACACCTTTTAAAAAACAAAGAACAAAGAACATACAAGTATTTCAAAGTTAAACTCATATGGAATATTTGCTTTGTTGTACTACTCATTTTTCTGTCATAAAACACCAATGAGCCACGGCAAACGTAGCAGGGTTCAGCAAGTAAAATTTGAAACAAAATAAACTTAAATGGAATTAAAATTTAATTCATGCGCAATTAAGTTATTTCCTGAATTATTCTAATAAAATCAAGAGAAATGTCCACGTGGACAACAGGGGGAGGGGTATGAAAATGTCCACGCTTGTCCACGGAGGGGGAGGGGGGAGTTTAAAATCGTGCTTTTTTCTGTCCACGTGGTATGTGTACAGCCCCTTGATCAAACACATATTGAAAATAGCATTTTCACATGGATGTGCTAGGCAATCGAATATAAACACGACTGACGTCACTATTTGAGAAATAGTTATGGCAGCGCATACTATGTCGTTCGAAAAATCACCATCTTCATTACCTTTTTTCCAGGACATTGATCCCTACCTAATTTATTTTTATCAATTATAGACAAACTGTCTAAATTTGGATTTCTACTTCCTATTAAATCAAGAACCACAGTCGACATTAGAAAAGTTATTGTCAAATTTATTTATTTTATACGGAACACCTAAAATGATAATATCTGAAAATGAACCAGCATTCAAATCCATTGAAATGCGGGACATGCTAGACCAGGGGTTCTGAAACTGTTTTGGGCAAGAGACCCCTTTTACAGAATTAAGTCATACCTTCAAAAAAAAGCCCCAAAGCCAAATTTCTTTAAAAATCCTATCTTTAGTTTTTTTCTTACTGAGTTCACGAGCTCAATTCACGCTGTCTTTCAATGTTTCGTTATAACTAGAACATATGACAACCTTGGTTGTACTCCTGCCTCATGTGTGCTGATGATAATCTACTTTTCTTGCATTATCACCTTGACTCATTCCATGGATGTGATATACTACTGACCATTGAGGAATTTGAAAATTTTTAAGATCTAAACATTTTAGTAAAATCTTTGTGTAATGCATCCAAGTGAGTGACATATGATAATGTAACATGGCCTTGAAGCTTTTGTGATAATTTTGACAAATGCGGAAACTGCGAATATTCGCTTCTGCTTAAATTTTGTTTTGAAAGTTTTGTCAGAAGGGCCGATATTATTGATATTGTTTCACTCAAGTTGAAGTCGTCACACTGCAGCTGAAACACAAATTCAAAAAAGCTGAAAATCTTGTCTCTTGATGGTCAGCGTATTCCAGCGTGTAGATGTGCCCGAGCAAAGATTTCGTCGTTTTACTCATATAGCTGAGCAAATAATCGAGTGCTCAAAGAATTTCTTCTAAGCTTATTGGTAGCACTTATAACATATAGTAAAGACTGATGCGGTCTAGGGCTCCGATTTTTTGCTACTAAATGCTGTCTGTGAATCACACAGTGAATGACCAATACCGTACGCAGTTGTAACTTGGAGTAAGCTGTAAAACCACGATGACGACCAACCATAGATGGCGTACCATCAGTCCCCATGGAATAGCTTTGTCGGTAGAAAAAAAAACCGTTCCACGGCCTGAAAGACCGATTTCCTCTGGTATCAGTCTCCATCGGTGTTGCCACAAGAACAGATTTATCTGGAAAGGTACAGATTTTTTTTGTTATTTTTGGTACAGATTCTGTACGGTACAGGGTATAGATTTTCGTCAAAAAGTACATATTGGTACATATTTTTTCCGCGTGTGAAATTTCTTACATTCGAACAAAGCAACATTAAGGTACATGACGACTTTTACGCCGCAGTATCGTTTGGTGCTGCTGATCATAAAAGTATCTACAATGCAATAATTGATCAGTTTCACAAGGACGGAATTCCTTACAAAGATCGTCTGAAAGGATTCGCGTCGGACGGTGCAACGGTCATGATGGGGCTTTCGAGATCCGTAGTGCGCCTAACTAACTAACGCATTCGAGGTAATACAGGAGATTATGGAACTCAAGCCGCCTAAAATCCTACACCCTTCGGCCATCCGTTGGATTTCGTTAGCGTTAGCGTTCTCGTTGGTGGAGAGACTCATTTCATGATTTCCAGAGTTAATTTTGTTTTTCACCATTTAGTATGAATGTGACAAAAAATCAGACTACTTGCAAAATATCGACTGCCCCCAAAGATTCAATGATAAAACCAGAATTGCTGTTTTTGGATTGAATTGTTTGGTCCAGAAAAACCTGAATTCACGTTGCTACATGAAGAGCTGAAAAAAGATAGATCATTTTTAAGGATGTTTGTCGCAATTTTTTTCGTGGAGCTGATCAAGCAAATGTGAAAGAGATTCAATTTTTGATGATCCAATTTGGCAACCATTAACGTTGTGTTAGAGGCGTTTCCAGGGTTCTACGATGGGGATATACAATATCTGGGGAACGAATTCCGTCCCCTAAATGTAAAATTACTCCTTAAGAAAAGCACAGTTTCAGAGAACGAGCATGTGCAGAGTTGGTGGACAAAAATTTGATGTCTAAAAAGAATTGACGACTAGTTCGCATTTTCGGCGCTTCGATGGCCATATTTGTAACGTTCTCACTATGCCTCACTCCTCGGTAACTGTCGAGCGATTTTTTTCTGAATAAAATCAGAACAAAAATAAGCTTTGAAATCGGCTCAACAACGATACGATGAACGTAATTTTGAATTTAAAAGATTTGACTAAACATCGTGGCGGCAGCTCAAACATTTTAATCAATGATAGTAGGCAATCTAGATTTAGAAAGACTACGTGTAAGCATAATCAAACACACGAATGACTTGCAAATGTAAATGTAGTATTTATAGTAAATAAATGAGCATTTATTTATGCTAATAAAATAGATAGACAGGGTATTAAAGCAAAAACTGAAGAATGGTTTCAACTTGGTAAAGTTGTCGAAGACGACAGAAATAGGAAATAATAAAGAAATGATAAGTAATAAAATGCACTCTAATCTATTTTTCTATTTTAGGATATCTTACTCGTTTTAGTATCTGTAACTATGGGCAGGCAACCTGCCATACAAATAATGGATCTTAAAGGGTGTGTCACATCAAATTGCATCATGGAAAAAACACTGTAGAAATTTAATTTTTAGGAATTATATCTTCAGCTTTCGCTTATAATCAGATAAGAGTGTATAGATCACGTTGGCCATGCTTCACTGTCAATTTTTCGTAAATTTGGAAAAATGTCGTCGAACGAAAAAGAGCGTCGTGAATTAATCCTGTGCACTCATTTCGAGAATCCGGAGTTGTCACATCGGGACATCGGTAAGATGCTGGGAATCGTCCAATCCACGGTCAGCAGAGTACTAAACCGATACTTCGAGAACCTAACCATCGACCGGAAGGTGAAGAACGGCAAAAATGGATGCTCCGTCAGTGAAAAAGATCACAAGCGCGTAGTTAAGCAGTTTAGACGTGATCCGAGAAGTTCGGTTCGGGATGTCGCCAATAAGCTGAATTTGTCAAGTTCATTCGTCCAGCGGACCAAGCAGCGGGAGGGCCTGAGTACATACAAGGTTCAGAAGGCTCCTAACCGTGACGAAAGGCAAAACATGGTAGGGAAGACGCGAGCCCGGAAGCTGTACACCGAAATGCTGACGAAGCCGCATTGCCTGGTAATGGACGACGAAACCTACGTCAAAGCGGACTTTCGTCAGCTGCCGGGCCTGTTGTTCTTCTCCGCAGAGGACAAATTCAGCGTTCCGGAGGAGATTCGCAAGCAGAAACTATCCAAGTTTGCCAAAAAGTACATGGTGTGGCAAGCGATCTGCTCTTGCGGAAAGCGGAGCGCCCCCTTCGTGATGACCGGCACGGTAAACGGGCAGGTTTACCTTAAGGAGTGCCTACAGAAGCGCTTACTACCACTATTGAAGCAGCACGAGGGCCCGACCATCTTCTGGCCGGATCTTGCTTCGTGCCACTATTCAAAGGACGTGTTGGAGTGGTACGAAGCCAACGGGGTCATCTTCGTGCCAAAGGAAATGAACCCGCCCAACGCGCCGGAGCTTCGCCCAATAGAGAAATATTGGGCGATTATGAAGCAGGCCCTCCGGAAGAACCCAAAAGTTGTCAAATCGGAGGCGGACTTCAAGAGAAAATGGATTTCTGTTCAAAAAAAACTACAACCTGACGTTGTACAGAACCTTATGGACGGGGTAAAGAGGAAGGTGCGAGCATACGGGCTTGGGCTCGAAGTATGAAAAAAAAAGAAAATGCCAAAAGTTGTTTAATATTTTCTATTTTACTGTCTAAAATTTTCAAAAGGATCGGTCTACTGGGCGAATTTCTACAGCTTTTTTTCCGTGATGCAATTTGACAGCCTTTAGTCACAATCCAGGTCTACTAGCAATAGAGCAATTCCAAACGAAATCGACAAATGACAAAACATGAGTATTTTTGATTCGAATGAAAGTGTGCATTCCGTTTGGGTTAGAGGAAATATGAGTTTTCCACAGCAATTGGGAATTTTTTGACTCAAGCGTAACTTTTGAAAAGGGCGTATCGATTTGAGTAAGAGAAATCTTTGATAATTTATATCTCAAAAAATATAAGTCGTACTGAAATAATGTGTTAGAAGGAGTTATAGAGTATTGTTGGCTTAATTTGAAAAAAAAATATACACTGAGAAGAAAAATTAGTACTCTTTTTTTTACAAAATAAAATTTTAATTTGCGATATCAAAAAATATGAATTTTTTGATATAAAATAGAAGTCATGTAGAAAATTTAAAAAATGGGCCCAAGATGATAAAACTATTTTGGACGAAATTTGTGGAACATCGAATTTTCAGGAATTTTCGAAACTTCGAATTTTTGTATGTTAGCACACATTCTTAGCCACAAATTATGAATCCTGATGTGATTTAAAACAAAAAAGGTTATTATCAATCTCCTTCTAAATGCAACCATTCTCGAGATATTTAAAAAAATATTTCAAATTTATAATCTTTTTTATAGTAAATAATCTCTTTTAATATGTTTGTCGTGTTATACCGTCATGTTCATGAAATAATTTTTTTATAATTTCTCGCGGTATTTGGTAAACTTAAATTTTAACATCTGCGACAATAGTGAATGAAGTCCGAATGAGCTAATATTTTCCAGAGGGTATTTTATCGTGCTAATCGACATTTCGCAGGGAGTCCCGTATGAAAAATCGATATGACGATTTGAATTGCCATCCTAAATCATACGTTTTGCATCGTATTCCGAAAAAAAAAGACAAAGTCCCAGAGCGTCGATTTTTGACAAAAAAAATTTTTCGAGATGACAGTAGATCTCGACGTTTCATGCAATTTGAAGACGTTCGGCATCAACATTTTTTTTCGAAAACCCCGATTTCCTTTATTCCCCCCTTGCGTGTTTTTTTCGGTTTTCAAAAAACTCAAACTTTGACCGCTATGCGACACTAGTAAATGAAGTCCGATTGAGCTGATACTTTGCATAGGGTAGTTTTTCGTGGGAATCGACATTTTTAATCAAGTTCGCTTTGAAAATTCGAGATGGCCATCTTCATTGGCACTCTAACATACAGCCATTCCATGCCAAATCGATATAGTGGTTCTCAGATTTTCGTGAAAAGTGGTAGATTTGTTCTTTATCGCTTTTTTCCCATACATCCATTCGCACGCTACTGTATATACACCACACGATCTGGTGACCTCCATGGCAAAATGTTTGTTAATGTTTGAAACTAAAAAGAAAAATTTTCATCGTGGCCTGGGAAAAGAACTTTTCTCATACATTTGCCGAACAGGGATGACAGAATTTGATCAATCAACTGCTGAAGACATACATGAAATAGGCCAAACAATGGAAGTATTTACTCCAACATTTCGCTTCCGATAATATTTACTCACGTCAAAACAGACTCTTTCCGCCGGTTTCCGGTGTGAGAGAAAATGATTTATAACCCAACCATTTTCCCCATCCGTCACAACAAACAACCGCTAGGGGATAGATTAATCATCCTTTATGCTGGAAATCCCATTTCCGCTCGTACGATCCCAAACTGCCCCCGGGGACCTCGGACAAATCAGCGCAAACACTGAAACTGAAGCCGGCCGAAAAGCTTCCGGTGGGTCACTCAACCCTGCCGACGTCAAGGGTCAATCGAACCCAACGACGTTTCGGGAGAATGCCGGTAAATCGGCATGAAACTCATTAGTTTCGAGTTGACCCACACTCATTTCGGAAGTATGAAAGCGTGCGCTCGAGAGTTCCGTCCACGGCTACTGCCACTACTGCACCACGCAGGTAATGATTTTATCTTCAAACCAGTTTGTCAGTTTGTTTGTCAGGTATCGCAGTAAAGCCTTCGGACCCCCGCCGGCGGAACGGCAGCGATATCATCACCAACCAGAGGCTCACGCAATATTCGACAGAGTGTGATTGGTCCGCTCTTTTCTCCATCTGGGGGCTACTAATCTGTTTGTCTTAATCCGAAGCTGTTGAATGTTGGTGTGAATTAATTGATCAACTCGTAAACAACGCGATAAAAAAGTTCAGTAAGCGAAAATAATGTGTCGCTTTGGGGGTATAGCATCCGTCGTGCCGGTTAATGCGATTAGCCAGGTTTAACCGTCAGTATTAATCGTATCGCATGACATAATTATCCGGGCGAGAGGATTACGATGAATGATGTGCTGATGTTTATCACGTCAATGCTGTCAGTGCGATGAATATCGTTACTTCATTCAGTTGTAAGTATATCCAGATTGTTGTTCGATACGTATCCATATCATGTGCCAATTACGCTACACAGAATAAATCGATATCAACTTGGAGAATTTGGATATTCAATGAATATCATTTCACTGGAATAACATAAGTTACGATGAGAGTCTAATAGACTAGGAAACGCAGATCTCATAAACAAAATTTATTTGAACAATGAAAAACAATTAAAGAAAAACAGGTATTTCGGCGGTTACGAAAGTCAGTTTTGTACACTTTTGGAGATTCTCGTGAAAAAATATGACTATCTTTTAACAGAATCTGCATTCAGATTGCGATCGGAATGCTAATCTGAACAATAACAATAGCCGAATACATCCCACTTCCAGATTTAGTTTTGGATATTAACCCAGATCCGAATTTGGATTCACATACATATTCGTATCGAGAGCAGGACACGAATATAGATGCGATTCTCAACTTAGATCCAGTGCCAAATTTAAATTCGAACAAAAACTTCACACCAAAGCTGGATCTGAATGCAACTGAACAAATTCTGACTATAAAAATGAACACAGAATTTCATCCATTATCAAGTGTGGCAAAATATTTGAGAATATATGATGAATAGGGGAGAAAAAAATATAGGGGAGGATGGTCTCGAAACGACCCCTAAATTATAAAGATTATAATTAATAGTTAATAGTTAATAGTTAATAATGAAATAATAGTTTTTATGTGACTTCATCACTGAAATACATAGTATGACCCTTATAATATTCCTTTCATCAACAGTGGCGTGGTTCTCATGTTACATAAAAGTAATTTGATACAAAGGTTTTCACTGTATTTCAAAATTGATGATTTAAGCATTCTTCCATGAATCTCAAGGATGGCGCCCACACCGAAGTTTCTGTTGTGTCAAAGGAAAGGTCTCAACATATATACTGTTTCCACATAGCCCGATATTATTCTCAGTGTAAAGCTCAAGAACATTCTCGTGCCAGCGTTAACTGAATTCGGATTCGACGCGGTGCGACTATTGTATTAAATCGTAATGACAATATATGGAAAATGATAATTTTGTTTCTGATAAGAATAAATTTAGAATACGATAAATGAGATGGGATGCCGGGAACATAATATTGAGAATATCGACAAAACAAATTGGGCAGATTTATTCTCGAAGCATACACATTTTTGTTATTCCCCATTTGTAGGCGTACGACATAAATATATCATAACCATTTACGTTTTCTCAGTCATTGTTATACTAGTATGGAAAGTTGAATAATGGATTCTAATATCTTCCGCCAGTTTTCGAAAACCGTGACCAGCTGGCGAGTGCGACTTGATTTGAATCCAAATCTGAAATCAAATATTAGGTTGGGGATAAAGTAATCCATTATTTATGGGTGAAATTCAGAACAATTTTTAATATGCTTCGGATTGTCCGATTTGGGTCAAATATACACCGTTTTGTTGGAAAATTTGTTGCCATTCTAAACGTTCATAATGCCTCTATCATAGAGGTCTTGGTCCTTATTAGCGAAAAACCATAGCAATAGATTTTTACAATCTCCTCTTGATCCCAATTTATTATCACTCTGGAAATTGCTCTGCGAGAAAAAGGTGATAATCGTTTGGTGCCAGGTCCGAACTATATGGTGGATGCATTAAAACATCCCAATCAAGCTCTCTGAATTTTGTGGCTTTGCGTTGCCCTGATGGAACACAACACCTCTTATGTTAGCCAATTCTGAACGTTTCTGGTCAATCGCTAGCTTCAAATGGTCCATTTGTTGAAGGTATAGATCATAATTTAGTGTATTGCACAGAAAAAAAAATTAGAAAATTACAAAAATATATTTTTTTTTTTGAAAATAAATTAAAATGCACGTATTTTACTGTTACAGTATCGGCACCACAAACATTAATCACAATTTCAGCGGCCTGGCATGTATTTTCGCATTTATAAAATAAAAAGTGTAAAATGTACCGAATTTTCTTTTTGTTGACCTCTTTTCTTAATACCCTGTAGCTCACAACTGAATGGAACGAACAAACAACAACAAAAGAATTTTTTTAGTGTGAAATGTCACCTTTACAACGAGCCTAAACTTGAAATTGTAGGATCGATATTACACTACACTAGATATTCATCACTAAAGCCAGCCAACGAGAAAATAATGGATAGCTTTTTCCCCAACATAATATTTGTTGATTTATTACCAAATAACATGTAATTTTGATCCTGTGCTTGAAAACTGAGTTCATCTGAGGTTCTGTCATTTGATACATCATACGGATGGATTATCTGTGCAAAAACACAAAGCAATATACGCATAAATATTTGGGGGATCTGTGGGTGAGACGGACAGTGTGGATAAGATGAACACGCGGTTGATTTGAACAGTTAACGGTTGAATTCCGTGTTATTTTTTCCCATGATGAGTACCACCATCTATTTTATTACCCTTACAAAATTTACGGCCTGTCGAAAGTGGAAAACGTAAACAAAAACATATAATTGATTCACGGTTGATTTTACTTCGATAGGTAAGTTGAAATTGAAGCGATGATATGAAGGTACCATACAGGTAAAATCATTTGTTAGTGGAAACTGTGAATTATCCAAATAATCGTACTTATGGGGTAAGATGGACATCTACTAGTGTGGACAAGATGGATAGTGAAAAGTTAGTGTTGGAAAGAGTATTTACGAGTCTTCTCCTTTCTTTCTGTTCATTTACATTTTAGTTGCTAGACAAACAACGATTAAATAAGAGAAAGAGAGAGAGAGAGAGAGAGAGAGAGAGAGAGAGAGATAACAGTTTATTGAACTACAACTCCGCCTGCGAATGACGGATCCCAATAATAGCATGTCCGAATAAGAACCTGAAATTATTGAGAACCAGAGCAGTGGGTCCAAAGCCCCAGTAAAGGAGGTTGGTTGTAATAGCTGTTATCCATGGATATTAGTCATGTCATGGATAAACCCCTAATCCACGGTGTAAAGCGACCCGTGCCGAGGGAATAATGGTAGGGGGGGGGGGGTCTAAACCCTGCCGATAACGGAGCTTGTGGAGCACCAGGGCATCCTCCACAGTATCGTCTGCCCTTGCTGCATTAAGCCGGTCACTGATGCAGCGGACCTTCTTTACCGCGAGACTCGTGGGACTTATATGAATAATCCAAATGATAACAATAAAAAAAAATTCGGGTTCCGGCAACCTCTCTCTGTCGGAAAAAAAACTTCCATAGAGATCGACTTTATGAGTGATGAAGAGGATGAAGCAACTCTCTCTGTCGGAAAAAAAAACCTCCATAGAGATCGACTTTATGAGTGTTGAAGAGGATGAAGTACTGAGTGACGCACCTGTGGATGTTCATTCATGCTCTTCCATTCTCAATACTCCGACTCGTTGTGAGTCGCTAGAGGAGAGAGAGGAGAGAGAGATCTAAAGTTGTAGATTCAATCGAGGTCCGAAAAAGGGTGAAAAAAGAACCTCACCAAGGGTCAGAGAAGGAAACTGGAGAACTTGGTCGCAGCTGGGATTCCTTCAGAGGAAGCTCGGCTGAAAGCACTGAGTCAGCATATCTCTGGGCCAACAAAACGCCCCCGAGGATCGGAGCTACCTAGTAGTGATGAAAACCCGATTCCTAAAAAATCGAAGCAAAATCTCTGCCCCCGACAAAAAGCGGGGCAGAATGAGCAGAAAAAAGTTGCACAAAACACTCAGAGTTGCACAAAACACACAGAGCAAATCAAAGTTGGTATTCTCCCGGAGAGCTATCCCAACACTGAACTGACTACAGCTCAACTAGATTCCATTCAGAATGCTCTACTCACTGCAATAGAGCAGCAAAGAAATGAACCGGTGAAACCCAAGTTTTTCAACTGCTCATAAAAGTCGGGTTATCTAATCCTTTCTTGTAATAACGTAAACTTCGGAATGGTTGAAGAAAGTGGTTCCCATGATAACCCTAGAGAATAACATAAAACTGGTTGCTCTAGACGCAAAAAATATTCCGCGTCCAGAGATTCTTCATGCCTTTTTTCCACAAAGTGCAACAACATACAGCGACGAGATACTCAAAAGCCTCATTGAGAGCCAAAAGGAGAATCCAGTCCCAATGAAATCCACGCGGATTGGACGCTAACAGTCGACGAAGCTTCAATGCGTCAACTTGTTAGCAACCACTTCAAAATAAACTTCCGATTTGGCGAAACTAAGCTGAGGAAAACTAATCCAAAGCAGCGCTAAACCACAACTCAAAAAAACTCCAGTGTGCTCGAAGGAGATCTGGTGTCAAGAAACGAGAAACTTCATAACTCCAAAAACCCAGGTAATCTGAAGTCTTCGGAGCCCAGTGACTCCATACTTGAGGAGCCACAAAATGCTCGAAAAGTCATCAGCAGAGTTTCTGGTAAATCGAAGTTTCCTCGAGAATTTTCTCCGAAAACCAAAGAACTTGACAATCTGACTGTTCCTGGCCCAAGCGGTTCAAACTTAAAAGCAATCGCAAAAAGGGTAGGAACTTCAACGACGTCAAGAGAAAAAGGTGAGTTTCTCCAAACCCCCCATCACACCAGATCCAAAACGAACATGGACACTGGAACAAGCAAAAAACCTGACCATAATTTCAACAAAACAGATGGGGTTCCGATTCTCCCAAACAACCCCCCGGATCGGTCAACCCAACCTAATGCAGAACACTAAAGTTTTGCAAATAAACCTCCATCAAGCCAAAGCAGCGTCGAGCTTGTTATCCAGGAGGTTTACAAAAGACGCTGTGGATCTAGCTCTTATCCAAGAGCCTTGGGT
Source organism: Toxorhynchites rutilus septentrionalis (assembly GCF_029784135.1). Taxonomy (NCBI): domain Eukaryota; kingdom Metazoa; phylum Arthropoda; class Insecta; order Diptera; family Culicidae; genus Toxorhynchites; species Toxorhynchites rutilus. The sequence goes on from NC_073746.1 coordinate 114,557,267, forward strand.
TCACAAAGGAAAAATACTAGATACTTGCTTAACATACTTAGATGAAAGGAGCAGTAAGTTTTATGTTCAAAACAGAAACCTTTTATATATAAAAAGCGTAAAGACATGAATGTTTTGAAACCGTTGCCAAGTTGGAAATAAAATATGATGAAGTTTCATTGGAAATTACCTAAACTTTTTATTATAATGAAATTTTGCTATTTTTTCCGAACGTGAATTTTTTAACAGATTGTCTCCGCCCAGAGATGGCTACCCGAAAATGATGTAGAAATGATGAGAACGAATATAGCCAAAGCAGGTTTGATCTATACTGATCGATGGTTTATTTGAGACTGAGATTGCCGTGAACATTTCGTGCCCTATTTCTACGATTAGCCCATAGCCATTTGAATAGCGCAATTGTTGTATAGGTTGTGTCTGGAATTTCCGCCATAAACAATTACACTTTGTATAGCGGGTTCGTTTCCATCTGTTCCTGTCTTTTGACAATTTACTTGTTATTGTTTGTGATTGTTGTGTTGTCTTCAAAGGTGATTATTTTGTGTCGTCCAATTAAAATAATTGTCTTTTCAGCTGATTGTTTCGGGTATCCGTGACGACGATGAGAAGGTAAGTACCTATATGTATTCATGTTAAATATCTATACTAATTGCTCTTTGTCTTCAGGTACGGACTCAGGCTGATTTGCTGCAGATTTCAAGGGATTTTTCGTGTTAAGTGTTTCATACTTTTTGTGCGTTGAATAAAGTGTTTTGTGGAAATGAAAATGTGTTGTTTTTTTAGTTTTGTCCATCTGGGCCGTAACACAGATGTTTCATTGAAATTTAATTAAATTTATCTTATTTTACATGGATGACTGAAATTTGCCACCTTCTTGTCAAGCGTTTTTTTCTGCTCGCTGATTTTTGTCAATATCGGTTTTTTTTTCTTGAAATCATTGTCTGACCGCTTCACTTCAATGATTTTTTCTGCACTTTAACCTTACTTGATGTTCTAATTTGGCACGAAGATAATGTACTAGCCTCCGCAAATTTTGCCTTCGAATCCGCATTTCTGTAGGAATCAAACGATTCCCAATATTTTGGCAAATCTGAAATTTTCGAAGCATTTAATTGACCGTTTTGCGGATCCACGAGAAGCAACATTCCAACATTCATTGTATGATATGCTCAAAGGTTACGATGAACTTACAACTGTTGTTCAAATGGATCAGAGGACGCGTGGTAGTGGATCGTACGATCGGAAACTGAGGTTGAACAATTAAGGCAAACCCAGGACTCTCGGATTACGACATCGGTAATAAACCACAACTCTACCGGACTCTACCATCCGGAGAATCCGTATGTGAGAAGGTTATCTGCAAGCAACCAAACAGGACGCTGAAGCATAATCTGGTGGTCAAAAGACGCGCTTGAAAATGGAACAACAAGGTTTTGACCGAGTACGAAGGATGCATGCTAATGGATTTTTATGCTCCAAACCCCCCATCACACCAGATCCAAAACGAACATGGACACTGGAACAAGCAAAAAACCTGACCATAATTTCAACAAAACAGATGGGGTTCCGATTCTCCCAAACAACCCCCCGGATCGGTCAACCCAACCTAATGCAGAACACTAAAGTTTTGCAAATAAACCTCCATCAAGCCAAAGCAGCGTCGAGCTTGTTATCCAGGAGGTTTACAAAAGACGCTGTGGATCTAGCTCTTATCCAAGAGCCTTGGGTTCACAAAGGAAAAATACTAGATACTTGCTTAACATACTTAGATGAAAGGAGCAGTAAGTTTTATGTTCAAAACAGAAACCTTTTATATATAAAAAGCGTAAAGACATGAATGTTTTGAAACCGTTGCCAAGTTGGAAATAAAATATGATGAAGTTTCATTGGAAATTACCTGAACTTTTTATTATAATGAAATTTTGCTATTTTTTCCGAACGTGAATTTTTTAACAGATTGTCTCCGCCCAGAGATGGCTACCCGAAAATGATGTAGAAATGATGAGAACGAATATAGCCAAAGCAGGTTTGATCTATACTGATCGATGGTTTATTTGAGACTGAGATTGCCGTGAACATTTCGTGCCCTATTTCTACGATTAGCCCATAGCCATTTGAATAGCGCAATTGTTGTATAGGTTGTGTCTGGAATTTCCGCCATAAACAATTACACTTTGTATAGCGGGTTCGTTTCCATCTGTTCCTGTCTTTTGACAATTTACTTGTTATTGTTTGTGATTGTTGTGTTGTCTTCAAAGGTGAGTATTTTGTGTCGTCCAATTAAAATAATTGTCTTTTCAGCTGATTGTTTCGGGTATCCGTGACGACGATGAGAAGGTAAGTACCTATATGTATTCATGTTAAATATCTATACTAATTGCTCTTTGTCTTCAGGTACGGACTCAGGCTGATTTGCTGCAGATTTCAAGGGATTTTTCGTGTTAAGTGTTTCATACTTTTTGTGCGTTGAATAAAGTGTTTTGTGGAAATGAAAATGTGTTGTTTTTTTAGTTTTGTCCATCTGGGCCGTAACACAGATGTTTCATTGAAATTTAATTAAATTTATCTTATTTTACATGGATGACTGAAATTTGCCACCTTCTTGTCAAGCGTTTTTTTCTGCTCGCTGATTTTTGTCAATATCGGTTTTTTTTTCTTGAAATCATTGTCTGACCGCTTCACTTCAATGATTTTTTCTGCACTTTAACCTTACTTGATGTTCTAATTTGGCACGAAGATAATGTACTAGCCTCCGCAAATTTTGCCTTCGAATCCGCATTTCTGTAGGAATCAAACGATTCCCAATATTTTGGCAAATCTGAAATTTTCGAAGCATTTAATTGACCGTTTTGCGGATCCACGAGAAGCAACATTCCAACATTCATTGTATGATATGCTCAAAGGTTACGATGAACTTACAACTGTTGTTCAAATGGATCAGAGGACGCGTGGTAGTGGATCGTACGATCGGAAACTGAGGTTGAACAATTAAGGCAAACCCAGGACTCTCGGATTACGACATCGGTAATAAACCACAACTCTACCGGACTCTACCATCCGGAGAATCCGTATGTGAGAAGGTTATCTGCAAGCAACCAAACAGGACGCTGAAGCATAATCTGGTGGTCAAAAGACGCGCTTGAAAATGGAACAACAAGGTTTTGACCGAGTACGAAGGATGCATGCTAATGGATTTTTATGCTCCAAACCCCCCATCACACCAGATCCAAAACGAACATGGACACTGGAACAAGCAAAAAACCTGACCATAATTTCAACAAAACAGATGGGGTTCCGATTCTCCCAAACAACCCCCCGGATCGGTCAACCCAACCTAATGCAGAACACTAAAGTTTTGCAAATAAACCTCCATCAAGCCAAAGCAGCGTCGAGCTTGTTATCCAGGAGGTTTACAAAAGACGCTGTGGATCTAGCTCTTATCCAAGAGCCTTGGGTTCACAAAGGAAAAATACTAGATACTTGCTTAACATACTTAGATGAAAGGAGCAGTAAGTTTTATGTTCAAAACAGAAACCTTTTATATATAAAAAGCGTAAAGACATGAATGTTTTGAAACCGTTGCCAAGTTGGAAATAAAATATGATGAAGTTTCATTGGAAATTACCTGAACTTTTTATTATAATGAAATTTTGCTATTTTTTCCGAACGTGAATTTTTTAACAGATTGTCTCCGCCCAGAGATGGCTACCCGAAAATGATGTAGAAATGATGAGAACGAATATAGCCAAAGCAGGTTTGATCTATACTGATCGATGGTTTATTTGAGACTGAGATTGCCGTGAACATTTCGTGCCCTATTTCTACGATTAGCCCATAGCCATTTGAATAGCGCAATTGTTGTATAGGTTGTGTCTGGAATTTCCGCCATAAACAATTACACTTTGTATAGCGGGTTCGTTTCCATCTGTTCCTGTCTTTTGACAATTTACTTGTTATTGTTTGTGATTGTTGTGTTGTCTTCAAAGGTGAGTATTTTGTGTCGTCCAATTAAAATAATTGTCTTTTCAGCTGATTGTTTCGGGTATCCGTGACGACGATGAGAAGGTAAGTACCTATATGTATTCATGTTAAATATCTATACTAATTGCTCTTTGTCTTCAGGTACGGACTCAGGCTGATTTGCTGCAGATTTCAAGGGATTTTTCGTGTTAAGTGTTTCATACTTTTTGTGCGTTGAATAAAGTGTTTTGTGGAAATGAAAATGTGTTGTTTTTTTAGTTTTGTCCATCTGGGCCGTAACACAGATGTTTCATTGAAATCTAATTAAATTTATCTTATTTTACATGGATGACTGAAATTTGCCACCTTCTTGTCAAGCGTTTTTTTCTGCTCGCTGATTTTTGTCAATATCGGTTTTTTTTTCTTGAAATCATTGTCTGACCGCTTCACTTCAATGATTTTTTCTGCACTTTAACCTTACTTGATGTTCTAATTTGGCACGAAGATAATGTACTAGCCTCCGCAAATTTTGCCTTCGAATCCGCATTTCTGTAGGAATCAAACGATTCCCAATATTTTGGCAAATCTGAAATTTTCGAAGCATTTAATTGACCGTTTTGCGGATCCACGAGAAGCAACATTCCAACATTCATTGTATGATATGCTCAAAGGTTACGATGAACTTACAACTGTTGTTCAAATGGATCAGAGGACGCGTGGTAGTGGATCGTACGATCGGAAACTGAGGTTGAACAATTAAGGCAAACCCAGGACTCTCGGATTACGACATCGGTAATAAACCACAACTCTACCGGACTCTACCATCCGGAGAATCCGTATGTGAGAAGGTTATCTGCAAGCAACCAAACAGGACGCTGAAGCATAATCTGGTGGTCAAAAGACGCGCTTGAAAATGGAACAACAAGGTTTTGACCGAGTACGAAGGATGCATGCTAATGGATGACGAAACGTACGCAAAGATGGGTTTTGGACAGTTTCCATACCTGAAATTCTATAAAACCATTGCCAGAGGAGATATCCCCAGCAAATTAAGTTCGTTTCCGTTGATAAATTTGACAGGAAGTTCTTGATTTGACCAATGAATTTCAGCTGTGTACAGAAAACAAAGGTTCTCATCACGAACAAGATAATGCACAATGTTCCAGGAGATGCATTTAAATGGAAATTAGCATTTAGAGCTCGACAGTTATTCTCTAGACAAACACTGCCTTCGACAAAGTAGTTACATATGATAAAGCGCTCTTTTTCATGTTGCTAAAAATAGGGTGACCAACATTTTCGATGAAATAAAAAATCTAACTTTCTTATCTCTATAGATAGAGGTAAACATAGTTCGACAATGTTGTTGTCCCAGTTTTTGTAGAACAAAGTTTTTTTTTTATTTCTTGGAATAACCGACTTAAATAAAGACTTTTAGAACATACTGATACAAACATTTTGCGATGCAGAACTCGTCAATCACGTCGTCACCTCACTCAAAGTTATTGATATTTCATCCAAAAAAAATACGCTCTCTTCAATTGCTTGCCATTCTTTCTGGGGCAAACAAAATGTTTGTTGGCGGAATTTAAAAGAACAAATTTCACTCTATATAATATGTGATTTTCAAAGGTATGTTATTTTTTGTATTTGAGTAAATTAAAATTGAAATCATGAGTTTTTGGGTGAAAATCCATCAATAACTTTGAGCAGGATTAAGATATTGACGAATTCTGCATCGCAAAATGTTGGTATTGATAAGCTCTAAAAGTCGTATGAAGACAATTTGGATGCAGAATTTGAAATATAAAAGTCAAAGCTGAAAACCCCGTTTTTTCATGGTTACCCTAATGCAATTTGGGCTCGATTTATGGATTATATTGGAAAACACCTTAATTCTCCCAATCGCTCCCGTTATATCGAGAGTACGTTATAACGAGGGTACATTATATCGAAGTTTCCCTGTAAATCAAGCTTTATTGTGGAAGTCATGACCAAAACAAAACAGCAAAAGCTCACTACTCACTAAATAAATACTATGGATCTCGCTCTCACGGATCATCCGCTCGCGTATAATCGAGGTACTACTGTATATGAGGGGCTTAGAATGCAAGGGGTGTATGTGACTTGATCGATTTCTCTTCATCAACTTTTTATTTAGTTAATAACTCAACTGCAAAAACGTTCCAATTTAAGTTTTCTATAGAATCCGATAGATAAGGTTCTGACCTACCTTCCACATTGTGAAAAACAGTTGGGAATGTATTTGCTGCGAAGTTATGACCAAACGAGAGAGTCGATGTAGAGAAATCGATCAAATCACTTACACCCCTTTCATTCTAAGCCCCTCATATATAAGACGGATATGGCCAACCCAAATGCCCAAAATTGTTTGTTCTAGTTTCCTCCCGAAATTGTTTTCCCTTTGTGTTTTCCTGCCAAACTGTACTCGTTGAAGCAACGAACTGAAAACGAAAACAAAAAATCAAACATCTGTATTAAAACTTTAAGGACCGGGAAGAAATCTGTAAGACATACGCCTGGGACCGCACGCTTTGACTTGTGTGAAAATGCTTGCTTTGCTTGTAAGTTTTTAAGAGGCTTGAAAGTTTGCAGTTCATTTGCCTCTATGTGTGAAGTTAGCGGATGAAAGTTAAGCGTTTTTTTTGTTGCGTGCAAGTTTCTGTTAAGTTTTTATTGCGTGCAAGTTTCTGTTCAGCGTCTTGCTGGATTTAATCAGTAATGAATTATTTCAGTTGAAATAAATTGATTGTTTATCAAGTAACAATCTTCAAAATCATGCTTATTAGATAGAGAATTGATTCATTCATCTTTCCACATAGTTCATTTTTTTCTTGATCGTGACAGAGAAAAGTTATAAACTGAAACGTGAGCGGTCAGTATAAGAAAATATACAGAATTTTGAAAATCAAAAAAAAAGGTGTTCGAATAGAGTTATCCAAATTGTGCGATAGACAAATATTTTACCTATCTTGCAGCCACAATTTTACTAATCGGAAAATCGTCTGAGAAAAGTTATAGCCCCAGTTGTATGGGAGAAATTAATTATTTTAAAGAAAATTGAAAAAAGTTATATGAAAGGACCGAAAACACACTCTCGAGATAGTACTCATTCGATAAAAAATATTTTTATTTATTTTTAGCCAAATTTTCATTGGTCGGAAAAGGGTCCAAGAAAAGTTATAGGCCAAAACCTATATAACTTATATAACTTTAAATTAATAAATTCAAAGAAAATTGGAAAAAGTTATTTGAAAGGACCCAAAACATATTTTCGGGATAATACTCATTCAATAGAGAATATTTTTATCTATCTTTAGCCAAATTTCCATTAGTCAAAAAAGGATCTAAGAAAAGTTATAGGCCAAAACCTGTACAACTTGTATGGGTGAAATAAATTAATTTAAAGAAAATTGAAAAAAGTTATTTGAAAGAACCCAAAACACATTTTTGAGATAGTACTCATTCGATAAAAAATATTTTTATTTATCTTTAGCCAAATTTTCATTGGTCCGGAAAGGGTATGAGAAAAGTTATTGGCCAAAACGTTCACGAGTTATACGGGGGAAAGGGTCTGGCTAGGTAAGGAAGTAAAAAGTAAAAAGGAAGTAAAAATTTCTATTGTATAGAAATTCAGACTATTTTTCGAATCTCTATGTAATTCACCATAGGATTATAATTATAACAAAATTCTATCCCCCGCATAAAAAAAATCCTTTATATAGAATTTACTAGAGTTTTCAAAACTGTTTTGACGTAGGACTACGTCTTTCATTTCTATACCGGGGTGTAAAATCAAAGTTTCGAAAACGAAAGCGTTACGCCGGAGACCGATATTTTGAGCGTTAATAGCTCCTAAACAACTGAACGAAATGGTATGATCAACACTTCATTCGAAAGATAAAATGTCTACGCGTTCTATACTTGTTACTTTCTGATCCAAAAACTTGTTTCAATAGTCTTAAAATTGTTTTCAAAACAGGCTCTTGAAATCACCAATCGATATATAAGCGAGCGCCGCTCGGAAATCCACTCAGTTCTAATTGAACAGCGATTGGAGCATGTTGTCGCTGTTGTGGTGAAGCTCTTCATTTATCATGAAAGCGCGAATGAACGGTGTCACCAAGAGCCTGTTTGTGCACCTTAGGCCAGAAGGGAATCCATCAGGAGGAGAGTGATGCCACAAACGGTTCCCCGGGAAGATCTCGAAGCAGCCGCTACACACACACACATACACGCGCGGAATTCTTTCCGTTTGGATGCCATTCAGCATCGAGAAAGATCCGGAAAATGATCTGCCAGTTCCTCTGGGAATTTAAAAATACATTCATGTGAAAGAGTTTATTTGGATGTTTTCTATCCATGTAACACTGTGACCAAATACATTTGGTTTTGTGATTTTTCAATCAATCGCAATAAACAGAATAGCTTCTGAAGATTATTCTTCCCCATCAGTAGGACATTTCCGTATCCAATATTGTATGCGCCCGCAATCGCTCAGTCGCCGAAAGTTCCGAGCTCAGAGAGTTCATTCCCCTCTAGTTTGCCTTCCAAATTGCCAGCGTGAACCACGCCTTCTCTCGATTCAATCACGCACAAAAAGCATACTTAAGCGATATTCTGGTGGTGAGATGCATTCATTTTTCGTGAGAACATCGACAAAACAACATCGTTGCTGAGGGTGCTGGACGGCGAAGGATCGAGATCTGCCCTGAAACGCAAGCTGTTTGTTTGAACCTGTGAGGGAGCACAGAGAAGCCGATCCTTCAGGAGAAGAGAAGGTGACCATCGAAGCAGCCGCTACACACACACACCCATACACGCACGGAATTCTTTCCGTTTGGATGCCATTCAGCATCTAGAAAGATCCGGAAAATAATCTGCCAGTTTCTCTGGGGATTTAAAAATACATTCATGTGAAAGAGTTTATTTGAATGTTTTCTATCCATGTAACACTGTGACCAAATATGTTTCAATCAAGTGCTATTAACAGATGGTTATCGAGTTAGCATAAACCACTGGTGGGCTTCCAGTATCGAGGAAAATGTGGAAATATCTAATCGTTACTGAAAATAATCTGCCAGTTTAAAAATACATTCATGTGAAGGAGTTTATTTGAATGTTTTCTATCCATGTAACACTGTGACCAAATACATTTGGTTTTGTGATTTTTCAATCAATCGCAATTAACAGGATAGCTTCAGAAGATTATTCTTCCCCATCAGTAGGATATTTCCGTATCCAATATTGGATGCATAAAACCTTGTGCCTCCAACGTAACGCTCTCGTTTTCGAAGTCCCTCAAATATTCATTCATTCAGAATGAACTCAGATTCAACAAATGATCTCTAAATCAACGATAGTCCTACGTCACCCTTGCGGTTATACCATAGATATAACCCACTTCCTATTTTTCGATGATTATTTATTGAACTATTTATTATCAAATACGAACTCGAAATTTTTCGTTCATACAATAATATCTCATTATAGAATGGTCCTACAGCAACGTTATAGAAATCAATAAAAGATAGTTGATAAAGTTAATTGGATTTGCTATCTTTGAAAAAACAGAAAGAAATCGATTTCTCATTTCTTCCCGATATTTTTATCCACTACATCTACATACATTGACATACAAATTTCTCTGTAAAATATTCCGTATAAATCCATGTAAATTATGCTTTAAAGTGATTTATATCCCATCTTCATGCGTATCAACGATTTCACAATTTTAAAGCATTTCAAAAATCGCCTAAAGATTTCTACTTCGCACTCTGTTCAATTTTTTTTTCGAATGTGAAAAAGTTACTATTTACATTTTCGTTAAATTTATTAATTTCCCTCCTACAACTTGTATACATTTTGGCCCATATCTTTTCTCAGACTCTTTTTCGGTCAACGAAATTTGGCTGAAAATGGATAAAAGTATTCTCTATCCAATGAGTAATATCTAAAAAATGTGTTTTGAGACCTTTCAAATAACTTTTTTAAATTTTCTTCAAATTAATTAATTTCCCTCAAACAATTTGTATAGGTTTTGGGCTATGACTTTTCTTATACCCTATTCCGACCAATGAAAATTTTGCTAAAGATAGAAAAAAAAAATTCTATATCGAATAATTACTATCTCAAGAATGTGTTTCGGGTCCTATCAAATAACTTTTTTTCAATTTTGTTTAAAATAATTAATTTCTTCCATACAACTTGGACCTATAACTTTTCTAACACCCTTTTTCGATTAATAAAATTGTAGCTGGAAGATAGGTAAAAGTTTTCTCTATCGAATAACTTCGATAACTCTATTCGAACAACTTTTTTTGATATTCAGAATTCTATATAGTTCCATATATTGACCCGTGCTCACGTTTCAGTCTATAACTTTTCTCTGTCACGGTCAAAAAAAAAAAAAGAATTATGTGGAAAGATGAATGATTCAATTCTCTATCTAATGAGCATGATTTTGAAAGTTGTTACTTGATAAACAATCAATTTAGTTACATGGATTTCAACTGAAACTTGCACACAATAAAATCTTTTATCCGCTAATTTCACACAAGTCCGTAAAGAAGGAACGGGAAAACGAGAAATGTCGTGAGCGGTCCGTAAAGTGTTAAATTGTTAACCACTTTACTTATGGTTAATCATTTTTTTCTGAATTTCACTTTTTTTCCTTCATTCTATTATTCCAATTTCACAGAACCATATAAAGATAGCTAAAATCTGACCATCCATCTCTTGTAATGATGGGTTAAACCTGCGGAAGGAAGGGAAGGTATTGAATTAGAGAGACTTTAAACTCTGAGAGTTCATTCGTCTCTTACCTGCGGAAGAAAATCCTTGTTTTAGATATACGATTTGCTTATTCCACTTGAAAATTCGTTGTTATTTTCACAATAACGGAAAAAAACGCTCAATGTTGTGAATGTTGATTCCAATTGAAGAAATGAACTCCAAAATTGACGAGCTCTTCAATTCAAAACATAGAATGATCGCATAAATTAAAGACTGTTGAAGAAAAATCCGTAAAATTGAAAAAAAATCGGTTACGCATAAGTTGGGTGAAGACGAAAACAGCGATATGAAGACAGCATCTGACCATCCGTTCTCTTGTGATGATGAGTTATGCATACAAAAAAATCTTCGTTTTCTATGATTCCGAAGAATTTATCTTTCGTAAGAAGATTCATTTTCGTAAATCTGACATCTCTGAAGCATCCCAGTAGGGTTGGGTCATCCCATTTATTCGTCGGATCTTGTGTCTTGCGAATTTGATCCGTTACCGAAGGTTAAAACTTCATTGAATGAAGCTAGATTTGAGTATGGCTATTGAAACAATAATAAAATTTAAAGCTAGTTATAATTATGTGTATCAAATGATCAACAAGAATTTAGACTAGATTATCTACAGAAATCACCTATGAATGTAAAAAATTAGAAAAAGGATAGGAAAGTACATTGAGTTCAAATCATTTGAGCCAAGATAAAATCAACAGGGCATGTTTAATAACAGCTCAATTAACCGTTACACGTAAGTTCAGCGACTTTGCGCAACTCACGTCTGAGCGATTAAGTTTAGCCACTTATCTCAGAACAAGTCTTCGAGCGGACAGTAATTGCATATAATTTGATATAATGTATAAACATTGGAGAAGGAAAAAAAACAATCACACTCACTTTTCGGTTCCGGTGACGGTAGGCCAGCCTTCGGTGCGATATGGCCCTGGCAAGGCCGCCCAATGCGGCTCGGAGCTGCCACTGTCGGTGATGCTGGTACACCGGTGGTGACCTTCGAGGCCACCGGTGCTGTTGAACTCGTACTCGCCAGCGAGGTGGTCGACGAACTCAGCGACATCGACGGTGGCCTCATTCCGGAAGGTTTCGGCAAAGCACGAAGCTTCGGCGGCTGAATGCCACTTGGTTTGGCATCCGTGGAGCCATTCGTTCTGCCTTCGTCGGCATCTGCACTTGCACCATTCGTCGGCTCACTCATTTTAACTTCACCCCGAATCGATTGGCCGATTTTATTTTTCTTCTAACACACACACACGCTATTATTTTGCTTTCCTATGAGACACATAAACAAACACTGAAGCGGGACGGAAGTGCTTTTCCTCTTCCCACGGATTCGGCTACTTGGAAATTGGCGACAATTTCAAGTAGATCCTCACTTTCTCTTCTATTGATTGACACTAACACAGACACAGACAAAGACACACGCGGCACACTCAAATTTGCTACAATTTGGGAAAGAGAAACTCTTTGCCACCGTTGTTGACCTTGCGTCGTCACTCCGTAATCGAATTTTTCGGTTCACACGCGGGAAACAAGACTTTCGCCGGTACTCTTCACTGGTAGTAAAATTTGCTGTCGTCGATCTTTGCCACTCAAACAATGATTTGGGCGGTAATAAAAATTATTATTTCACGTTAGCATTTCTAATTTACGTACGCTTGGAGTGAGAAGAAAACGTTGCTTCGGCATTTCATTCACGCCTTCCGCCGGGTGGCGTCAGTCGGTGAAATTAAAAATAAAAACAACATAATTTGAAAAACAACCGTGGACGCTTTTTTTTATTGTGGCGCGTCAAGTTGCGTAACTTCTTGTGTGTTTTAAATTTAGCGCGAAAGAATAATAGGGGAAGGTAGTCCTAACCCGACCGGCTATTCTGTGTATTTAAATATGGAAAAGAATGATTTTTGATGGAAAAAAAGATTGTATGGAAAATAAGTTACACGTTCTTTCAAATGGCAAAACATAACAAAACTAGGCAATTCCCATTGTTATGATCTGGTAAACAAAATTGAATCTAGCAGACGGCATTCTGTTATTTGAAAAAAGTTGCGGTGGTCCTAAGCCGACTCCCAGAAGGTGTTCCTAAACCGACCCCTGTTTTTCAGCCATATTATACACTGCTTCCACAACTGTATAACCAGTCCTTTTTCCTGAATTTCCATAGATATGTAAAAAGTCGGTTGAATTGAAATATATAGTGTAGAATACAATTGATATCTTCACTTATAAGACTGGCCATTTCAATTTTAAAGGGTGTGTCACATCAAATTGCATCACGGAAAAACGCTGTAGAAATTTAATTTTTAGGAATTATATCTTCAGCCTTCGCCTATAATCAGATAAGAGTGTATAGATCACGTTGGCCATGCTTCACTGTCAATTTTTCGTAAATTTGGAAAAATGTCGTCGAACGAAAAAGAGCGTCGTGAATTAATCCTGTGCACTCATTTCGAGAATCCGGAGTTGTCACATCGGGACATCGGTAAGATGCTGGGAATCGTCCAATGCACGGTCAGCAGAGTACTAAAACGATACTTCGAGAACCTAACCATCGACCAGAAGGTGAAGAACGGCAAAAATGGATGCTCCGTCAGTGAAAAAGATCACAAGCGCGTAGCTAAGCAGTTTAGACGTGATCCGAGAAGTTCGGTCCGGGATGTCGCCAATAAGCTGAATTTGTCAAGTTCATTCGTCCAGCGGACCAAGCAGCGGGAGGGCCTACGTACATACAAGGTTCCGAAGGCTCCTAACCGCGACGAAAGGCAAAACATGGTGGGGAAGACGCGAGCCCGGAAGCTGTACACCGAAATGCTGACGAAGCCGCATTGCCTGGTAATGGACGACGAAACCTACGTCAAAGCGGACTTTCGTCAGCTGCCGGGCCTGTTGTTCTTCTCCGCAGAGGACAAATTCAGCGTTCCGGAGGAGATTCGCAAGCAGAAACTATCCAAGTTTGCCGAAAAGTACATGGTGTGGCAAGCGATCTGCTCTTGCGGAAAGCGGAGCGCCCCCTTCGTGATGACCGGCACGGTAAACGGGCAGGTTTACCTTAAGGAGTGCCTACAGAAGCGCTTACTACCACTATTGAAGCAGCACGAGGGCCCGACCATCTTCTGGCCGGATCTCGCTTCGTGCCACTATTCAAAGGACGTGTTGGAGTGGTACGAAGCCAACGGGGTCACCTTCGTGCCAAAGGAAATGAACCCGCCCAACGCGCCGGAGCTTCGCCCAATAGAGAAATATTGGGCGATTATGAAGGAGGCCCTCCGGAAGAACCCAAAAGTTGTCAAATCGGAGACGGACTTCACGAGAAAATGGATTTCTGTTCAAAAAAGACGGGTGGGTAATGTCGAGGACATAACCGGAGTGACGTAGGACTATACAAAGGGGACAGCTTTTGTTAAATATATATTTTAAATATATTGTTTTATTTTCTTCTCCTACGTGAATACCTACCTATCTACCTGAAAAATGGATTAGTTTACTGTTTACTCTTTATGAATATGTTGATGGTTCTGAAAAGAACCTTTGGTGCTGTGTTTTTGTTATCACTCGATATTCCCATCTTGTTCGGTTAAACCTTCCTGTTTAGCTATTGCGTTTGCCACTCGCCACAGCTTTCACAGTTGGAAAATTTCTTCCTATCCAGCTTGTGACATGTTGTTCAGTAAATTACATTTAATGCGACGTGCCGGAGAAACACTTTGCCACTCACTGAAACTAATTGTTGCCTTGATGAGCGCCGAACCGAAGCTGTTCTGTTATTGATGCGGGTTTTCTGATTGTCGTGAGCAGCTTTGCAAGCCAACTCGAGCACTCCGACGGCCGAAACTCTATAATCGCAGTTAGGTATACTGGTGCTCCGGCACCAATCCGTTCGGCCTAGTTACCCTTGCGGAGCAATCAGTGAATGCGACCAACAGGAAACTGGAAACCTGCACGGTTCGAGTGAGACTTTGCCTTTCCCTTAACCTGTCCTCCTTTGTTACGTCCACGATGCCGATGTCGTACAACCACACGGGTTTACGGTTTGAATGAAAATAAGATATTTTTTTGGGGTCTGTGTGTTTTATACTCTAGCGGTACACACTCACAGGATAGAGACAAATCGGCAGACTCGGCCAAAGGGGCGAGTCCAACGAGACGAACGAATGAGCGTTAAAAGGGAGCGATGGCAAAAAAATACATTCATTACGATTTGTTCGCTCGTTGGATTCACATGCAGGCTAAAAAGGGTCCTTTTCAGGATCACAAAATTATCTTCAATCTGAAAAGTTTATTGTTTTGTTATCACTCGATATCCCCATCTTGTTCGGCTAAACCTTTCTGTTTAGCGATTGCATTTGCCACTCGCCACAGCTTTCACAGTTGGAAAATTTCTTCCCATCCAGCTTGTGACGTATTTTACAGTAAATTACATTCAATGGCACGTCGCATTACCACCACTCAGTATCGGATTGGAGGTAATTTTAACCTGTATGGCTGCTTGGGTTGGTTTGTTGATGTGTTGTGATGCGAACCGATGTGGTGTACGGTTTGAATGAGAGTGATCGTTACGGCAGCGGAGCGGGGATTTTTAAGCTGACTGGCTGGCTCGAGAATTACGAATGTGTGAGACTGCGACCAATGTTTCGTTAATTTTTTTCTTCTTCCTTTCCAATCGTGCTTCATTCTATTTCGCTGCTGCTCTGGTTGCCCGTTTTGGTCGGTACGATTTGAGGAGCACAAAATGGACCAATCAAAAATGGGCACATAGTGTATTTTGACAATGCTTGATATTTCACAATTATTCAATTATTTATCTCCAGAAAAATGAAATGTTATTCGTTATGATAGATGCGTAGATATATTTCCTATCAATTGATGCAAAAACCTTTGCGATCTATTGAGAAATGCTCGAGTTATAAGCGTTCCAAATCTTGCATTTTTTTCTATTTGTTCAGTGCCTAGATTTCCATTTCACCCCCTATATCTTCCGGTTAGACGTAGTCCTACGTCAAAAAAACTACAACCTGACGTTGTACAGAACCTTATGGACGGGGTAAAGAGGAAGGTGCGAGCAAACGGTCTTGGGCTCGAAGTATGAATAAAAAGAAAATGCCAATAGTTGTTTAATCATTTTTATTTTACTGTCTAAAATTTTCAAAAGGATCGGTCTACTGGGCGAATTTCTACAGCGTTTTTTCCGTGATGCAATTTGATGTGACACACCCTTTATTGTTGTGTTCAGGCGCGAAACATTCGAGAAACTAAAGCTCCAATGTTTCATAACTATAGAACCAAATGGAAAAACTCTCACTCCTTTACAAAATTAATCAATTTAACATAAATCACGATAAATTTCTAATTCGTAGGTTATCTTTAGTTCTAAATCAGTTCAAATAACCCATTCGGTGTGGTTACGACCATGCTGCGCCATGTTGTAGTGAGTATCTCGTTTTACGCAGAGGATACTGCTCGTTAAATGACTCATACTGCTTGTAGACTGCATCTACTATTCGTCCGATCACTCCTCATAAGTTCCTGACAAGGTATTGATTTGGTAAACAGGCTGACCCATCCAGAATCTGAAGTCCCTATTCATTAAACCATGCCATAACATTCCGGATTTTATAAATTGATGCCGAATTACCTAATTATCACATTGTTTTTGAAGTTAAAACAGCAGTTAATGATTCTGAAGAACTTCGTTGCACTTCTAACTGTTCATTCGTGTTGATGGTAAGTCTTTTTGAGAAAATTCCCCAAACCATAAAAATCCCATTTTCAAAGCTGCGAGTCCAAAAACTAATGTGGAAGCTACTCCCATAGGTTTCTTTATTTCAGGAGAACTTCTCTAATAAAAAAGAAATTCAACTTGAATAAAATTTCTTCATACTGGAAGGATTTACGGAACGTGTCATTTAATTTTTCAACTCGTAACTTTGCAGGCGACAGTTTGATGGTTTGGGGAGAATTTTCTTAATAGGCCTGGTTTACACAGCTCACCATCAACACGTATGAACAGATAGAAGTGTAACGAAGTACTCCAGAATCTTTTACTGCTGTTTTTGCATCAAAAACAATTTGATAATTGGGTGGTTTGGCATCAACTCATAAAATATGGAAGGTCATGGCAAGGTTTAATGAATAGGGGCTTCAGATTCTGGATGGGTCAGCTTGTTTACCAAATCAAAACCTTGTCAGGAACTTATTAGGAGTGATCGGGCGAACAGAGATGCAGTTTACAAGCAGTATGAGTCATTTAACGAGCAGTATCCTCTGCGTAGAACGAGATACTCACTACAACAGCAGCATGGTCGTAACCACCCTGAATGGGTTATTTGAACTGATTCAGAACTAAAGATGATCTACGAATTAGAAATTTATCGTAATTTATGTTAAATTGACGTTAATTTTGTAAAGGAGTGAGAGTTTTTCCATTTGGTTCTATTTTGATTTTGAGTTTCACTAATTGTGATTGCAAACGCCAATCGAATAAAAATAAGTGGGTTGAAAATTATTCTCAAATACAATTTTAGTTCAGGATTTTTTCAATACTTGCAATGAAATGTGTTGATATCACATATAATACATACATACAATAATGTTAATTTGAGTTCTCAGCTTCATTTCAGGAGTGTACTTATTCCATCTGGAAAACGAATGAAAAATTGTCCTTTCTTTTTGGATTATGCATATTTCATGACATAACGATCGCATAGCAAATCGACAAGCAGTTTTGAAATGTTCTATACAAGACCCAGTTATTGCTTTGACAAATGCATCTTTTTTGTTCTTTATTATAGTGATTTTCAACACATTTCGGCTGGTTCGTCACTTTTACTTCCATTTTTGGAAGAATGTCGGGAGTGAGAATTGAACTAGTGATCTCTGCGTGAGAGGTATGGATGTTACCACTACGCCAGATCGCCTCCTGACAAATGCATCGTTTTATGACAGAATTACAGCGTTTCAAAACCCACTCAAAATTTTCGATGCCGCATTCTAGTCCTTTATTTTTTTTGTTGAGTGCAGATCTTTGCCCACTCCGGAGAATGATTGATCACAGCAAATTCCGATTCATCTTCACTCTGGATCTCCGATTCACCTTTAGTCGGTAGCGGAATACTAAACCTTTTTCGCCATCCTTCATAGAATTTTCAGAGGGTATTGAAAGCGTATTAAAATATTTCATTACTTTTTAAATTCTTATCGATCATTCTGCAATTCATTAACCCTTTGCGGTCGTATGTCTGCTCTCAGCCACCACAGCAAGGAATCATACTGAATACTTTATCTAACCACATGCAATAATTTACACTTCTTTCGTACGAATTTTAATGTCTAATGAATTTGATCACGATTTAATACGCAGTTTCTATGGATAATAGATAACGGTACTCGATGTAAACAAAAGGTTATTGGCGTGGAGAGATAAGAGGATCATAGGAAATTATGATGACTAGTGGTGCATGGATTACCTTACGCAAATGTAAATATTAAATCCTAGGAATTGATGAAATTTCAATACTTTGAAAAATTGTAACTTTTCGAGAAAAGTAATACAAAAAATTGATTTAACACGTAATTCTGCATTCAAAACTCTACAGACATTTCTATTCTAACACTAGCTGTTCTCGAGTTAGAAAAAAATCTATAGAAAATTATATTTGATGAAAAAACATATTCGTAATATCATGAAAACTCAACCATTATGAAATTCTCGGGTAACTTTTGAAAAGGTCCTATGTAAGAAATGTAAACAAATCGAGTAAATGGGTGCACGCTATTAGTTTTCAATTATTGAATGCATTACAAAAACAATCATTCACGTATCTATCTTCTTCATCTTTTTATCGCCGATACAAAAAATATCCTATGTATAGATTAGGATTTTAAGCACCCGGCTGTTACTTAGGACGCCACTTTCCTTTGTAACAAAGCAGTCAAAACAACACGAAGTCGTACATCGGTCGTTTTGAGTTTTTGTTTCTTTCGGGTGTTGTTATCCATTTCAGTGCAATTCAACGAGTGATAACAATGATAATCTGTCTTTAGAACAAAATGCTGATATTTGGATTGTCGTTTAGTAGTTAGTTTCAAACTTTTGACGTGCAACGTGATAAGACCAATGTGCAAACGCGAGCAGTCAAAACGACCAATGTAACATTTTTCGCTCCGAGGCTTCAACTTTCATCTCAAACACGGAACAACAGTTACGATTGGTTTTTCAGAGTTATTCTTGAATGCTAGTGGTGAAAGTAGCGATAAAGCTTTTAAGACAATTCGCGGAATAATGTTCGGGTCTTCTCGAGTTGACGAAATGTTACATTGGAGTTTACGTGAGTTTTTTTTTGAGAATATGGATTTCAGTGAAGAAGTCCAATGATTTAGTAAAAATATATGAAGTACTCTCAGGCAACTTAAACAGATTATTGATAATTACGGAATACTCAGGTTGGGCGGAGTTTTAAAATTATTGAATACGGAACAGTTTTTATTTCATTTATAATGTATCGGTGATCATCTTTGGAAAAATATTTATTCTTCGTGTTCACGTGGACATAGTCTATACCCCCTCCCGCTCTCCGCGGACAAGCGGGGACATTTTGATACCTCCTACCCTCCCTAAAGTTGTCCACGTGGTATGTGGACAGCCCCTAGACGGCATTCGGTTATTTGAAAAAAGTCACGGTGGTCCTAAGCCGACTCCCAGAAGGTGTTCCTAAATCGACCCCTGTTTTTCAGCCGTATTACTAGCTTATAGCTACGGCATGCAAAATTGAGCAATACACTCCTGAGAGGTAGCAACAAGTTTCGCCAGCTTGATAGTGTAACGTCACTACAGACTAACTCAAAATTTCTACATTTAGTTTTATGGGACGTTTTTTTTTTGGGACTAAATTTTTAGATATGGGACGAACATTCAAGCTAAAAATTCCAGAACGAGATCCGGTCGTACTTCGTTCGGCGTTTAAAGCAATAAAATCCGGATGGTCGCTTCGCGCAACCGAACGTCAGTTTGGAAATCCTCGATCAACTTTATAATAACATCGAAAGAATAATGAACATGGAACGCCGAACGAGGAAGAAAGAGAGAAAAACCACAGAATGGTAAATACTACGTGCTAGGAACGTTCGTCCCAATTTTAATACTCCGACGCCGTTTAGCGACATCATATAATAGAATTGAATTCTGTTATATCAGGTAGTGTAGTTTAATTCCGTGGATATGTTGAAATCTAACTGTATTTCTTTTATTAATTTCTTGTAAAGTTTTAAAGGTGTTCATCTCTTCACAAGAAAAATATATCTCAAACCACCTTCAGCGTGCATCAGACATTTATTGCGGATTGACATCGGTACACGTTCGGGTTCGAGCCTTGGCCTATGAATTTTCCAAACAACTGGATGTTAACTATCCACCCTCTTGGAATAGGGATGGAATGGTTTCACTTTTTCAAGTACCAACATTCATAATTATCGTTGAGAAAACCTGAAGCCACTATCTTAGACAAATCCAGCGCCTTTATTCCAACGAATTTTGCTGCCTAGTTCGCTAACAAATTTCATGTAATGAACAAAATAATGATCGGACCATACGATATCTGGAATGTCGATGAAACGGGTGTGTCTACGGTGCATAGAACAGTCCGTATTATACCTCATTGTGGTCGGAAGTAGATCGGGCAAATCACATCTGCCGAGAGTGAACAATTGGTGAAACTTGTGCAAGCCGTATCGACAACTGGAATGCGTGTACCGTCGTATTTTGTGTTCCCACGCGCACGTTTCAAAGAGCTTTTTTTCCAATCCGTCAGGTTCATTTGGAGAAGCAAATCCGAATAGATGGCTTAATGAGGAGTTATTTGTAGAATTTTTGAAAAACTTTCCCGCTGTTACGATGGTCACCCTATGCCTCTTCTGCTAGACAACCACGATAGCATTCTTCCTTGATTGAAATCATTTTGTTTGATGGCGAAACTCCTCGTTAGTCAGAGACCCAAGATCTAAAACGGGAAGACATTGCAATTTTATCACACTCCAGGATCCGTCCAAACGCAAGACATATAGTACAAATAATCTGATACCAAGGATTGTTACGACATGGCGTGAAAAATGCAATAAAACAAATTGGTTGCGTATACTCGACAAGCTTGGAAACAAACGCACAGTATCGAGACGGTTTTGAGAGTGCTGGCCAATTCTACGAGGGATGATTCGAAGCTAGCGAATGAGCTGCGGGGAAGTCATGCAGATTTGGAAGGTCACCATAGCACGTGGCAGCCGTGGGCAAATTTCATCAATTCTCGCGTAATTTTTGAAAAGGTCCTATGTAACATTCACATCAACTCGAGAAAAACGAAGTTGAAGATCGGAACATTGTTCCGCGAATTGTTTCGAAAGGAATCGATCTTTATCATTACTTTTACCACTAGCAGTCAATAATAACTCCGCAAAACCAATCGTAACTGTTGTTATGTGATTTCAGTTTGATATTGAAACCTCCGAGCGAAAAATGTTACATTGGACGTTTTGACTGACCGCTTCGTACATTGGACAAATTACGTTGTACGATGACAATTTGCATATAACTACTGAAATACTTGCATTTTGTGCTAAAAGCAGATCATTATTCTTATAACTCGTTGAATTGCACTAAAAACGATATCAACACCCGAAAATAACAAAAACCCAAAATGTCCGAAGTGCGACTTCGTGTTGTTTTGATTGCTTTGTAACTTCGGACGTATCGAGCGTCAGAGGAAAGTGGCGTCCGAAGTAATAGTTGAGTGCTTAAAATTCGAATCTGTACATTGGACATTTTTTGTATCGGTAATAAAAAAAAATGAGTGGGTTATATCTATGATATAACCGCAAGGTTCACGTGGAACTACCTTAGCTTAGCAATCATTCGTTTGTATTGATTAAATTCTTGATTGAATTAACAGTTTCCAAATTCAATTGAGTTCAATATATTTGCTCTGTGAGTGAAAAAAATGAACAAATGCCGTGTAAAGTCAATTCATTTATTGTGATTGATTGTTCTTCGTTACAAGTAAATTTAATGACGGACCTTTTACGTTTGGTATTATGACTAGAACAAAATATATGTACGGAAGAATTATCAAACGTTTGATGAACCAGCCTAAGGCTGAAAATCTTTCCAATAAAGACAAAAAAAAATTATCAAACGATTATTTTATTTTACATTTCCCTCTGAAGTTTACATCCCAAAAGTTTACATACTTCTCGAATCACGAATTTGCTTGAAACTGGGAAGTTCATTCGCTTCTAGTGGCTGCACGATTTTCCCAGGTTCCTAAGTTTAGAAGATCATGTTAGGACAGACATATTCCACTCTGCACAAAGGCAAGCGAGGACAAAAGTACTCGCAGTTTGCATTTATTTGCAGAGCCGATTTCCCCAGAAACCTCGGTTTTGAAGTCTGTGTTAGGGAAACACATTTCAATCGGAACAAAAATACCCCCGATTTGTATGAATTCGCAATGCCGATTTCTCCAGGCACCTTGGTTTAGAAATCTCTATTAGGGATTTCGCACATTTCGGTGGGAACAAAAGCTCCCCCTACTTTCGTGTGTTCTTTTTCTTCTTTTTGGCTTTAAGAGGGTTTAAACTTTTCAGTTCACTCGCCTCTAGGCTCTTTCGTGTGTTTGCAATGCCGATTTCGCTGCTTGGTTTTAAAGTCTGTGTTAGGGAACATTTTTCGATGAGAACAAAAGTCCCCCTACTTTCATGTATTTGCAATGCCGATTTCCCCAAGGCTGCTTGGTTTTGATGGCTGTGTTAGGGAAACCGTAAATCGGGCCAATCAAAACGATGCAGTTAGGGCGTTTAGATAACGCTTAATATTTTACAGTTATTCAATTGGAAAACAACATTTTGTTAGTTGCGATAGATGCGTAGAAATATTCCCTATCAAGTGATGCAAACATCTCTCCTATCCAGTACGAAATGTTCGAGCTATAAGCATTCGAAATCTTTCATTTTTTCCTGCATGTTCTGTGTTTAGGTTTTCATTTTACCCTCCATATATTCCGGTTAGACGTAGTCCCACGTCAAAAGGTGAAAAGGATAGATACTTGAACGGTTGTTTTCGCATTGCATTCAATGATTGAGCACTAATAGTATGCATCCATTAACTCGATTTGTTTACATTTGTTACTTAGGACCTTTTCAAAAGTTACGCGAGAATTCATCACCAGCACAGAAACATGATGAACTCAAGAAAACTCCGACGCCCCCGCTTGAACTAGCTAAGTACGAGGATCTATGGGAGCTGAGCTGTTTGGCGGAATGGAATGTCCTCCCGAAGGAATCCGAGATAAGCCTAAGGCACATATAACTGATTGTATCGATGTACATCACGTTTGAGCTGTTTCAATTTGGTTGCTCCGGGTATCATCCCGACCATGAGTTCTCCATGAGTCCAAAATCACCTCAAACGAATTGGGAAATGTACAATACGCCGGTATAAATACAGGTATAATCAGTTATGAAGCTGTCCCGCATTCCGTTAACTCCCAAAAATCAAAGTAGAGACACTCGTGGCTTTCGACAAAATTCGCCGCGAAAGGTGACCTTTTGTCAACCCATTCCATATCCTTTGCGGCACAGCATATTCCTGTTGTCGAAATTCTCTTCGTCAAGGAACCCCAGGTTCCAGATTCCTTGTTTTAGAGATCCCATTGAATAGAAAGTAATTCCCGTGTGAAGCGCAGAATCTCGTGATCTTGGATTAGAGTTGCCCGGTACTCAACCTACTTCCACGATAGCCCAGCACCGTTAAGTATGGTACAACTTGATACTGTTCCGAAACTGGAACTTGTGTTTTGCTTCATATAAAAAGAGAGCCGCTCGTCAGTTATTTACAACAATCAATCTATATATATAAAAATGGAATGTAGTCTGTCTGTCTTTCTGTCTGTCTGATTCTTATGGACTCGAAAACTACTGAATCGATCGACATGAAAATTGGTATGTAGGGGTTTTTGGGGTCGGGGAAGGTTCTTATGATAATTTAAGACCATTCCCCACTCTCTGAGGGTGGGGGGTGTGGCTGCCATACAAATGAAACACAAATTTCTGCATAACTAGAGAACTGATCAAGCAAACGGAGCCAAATTTGGCATGTGAAGGTTTTAGGGGATAAGAAATGTTTCTATGGTGAGTAGACACTCCTCCCCCTCTCTAAGGGGGCTGCCATACAAATGAACCACAAATTTCTGCATAACACGAAAACCAATCAAGCAAATGGAGCCAAATTTGGCATCTAAAGGTTTTAGGAGGCGAGAAACGTTTCTATGGTGAGCAAACACTCCTCCCCCTCCCACGAAGGGAGGGGCTGCCATACAAATGAAACACAAATTTTTGCATAACTCGAAAACTAAGCAAGCCAAATTTAGCATATGAAAGTTTTAGGCAAGAAATGTTTCTATGGTAAATAGACACTCCTTCCCCCTCTCTAAGGGGGCGCTGCCATACAAATGAAACACTAAATTCCGCATAACTCGAAAACCGATAAAGCAAATGGAGAAAAATTTGACATGCGAAGGTTTTAGGGGGCAAGAAACGTTTCTATGGTGAGCAGACACTGCTGCCTCACAAATAGAATATAAATTTCTGCATAATTCAAGAACTAATCAAGAAAATGGAATCAAACTTGGCATATAGGGGTTTTAGGGATCGATGAACGATTCTATGGTGGTTCGACACTCCTCCGCCACTCCTCCCCCTCTCTAAGGGGAGGCAGTCATACAAATGAAACACAAATGTCTGCATAACTTGAAAACTAAACAAGCAAATCGAGCCATATTGGCATGTGGAGTGGAGGTATCTATCGTGAATCAACACTACTCCCCTCTCTCTAAGGGGGAGGGAGGCTACCATACAGATGAAGCATAAGTTTCTGCATAACTCAAGAACTAATCAAGCAAATGGAACCCTATGATGGTATGGCACCCCTCCCTCCTCTGGAATGGAGGGGGGGGGGGTTCCAAAATTTTAAAACACATATTCCAACCAAACATGATAATTGAAAAATTTCGGAAAACTCTGAAGAAAATGGGAAAATTTGCGAAAATTCAATTCACAAGCGTTGTTAGTCCATTTGATGTTTGCGCTAACGAAATTGATCTTTGTTTGAAAGTGGAAATTGATTTTAATGTGATAAACCTCACTCCTATAGCTTCTTCTTTCTATATAAATGGATCGCCGAATGTGTTGATAAGAGCAAAACTCGAGGAAGGTATTGTCCGATTTAGGGCTGTCTTTATTCTATCATATTTTCTGTATCATTTATTCCATGTTACGCAGAAACATGTTATTTGCAAGTGGTTGGAAAATCTTGAACGAGAATAGTGTCTGAAAATAATCCCCTAATAATAATATTATAATGACGAGTTTCGGTAGAAGTAAAAGGTAATTTTAAAGGGTAGATTAGAAGATCAATCAATGAACAGTTCTGCGATTGGACCCATAAGCGTGCGCTTAGTAAGAAACGTGGATGTGGTAACGAACAATAAATTTTTGGGCGAGACGAAGTTTGCCAGGTCAGCTAGTTATTTATATAATTGGAGGAGAATGTCACTTTCGTCAAATTGGTAGTAGATTCGCCGCAAAAAAAAAGTCGGTTCAGGACCATGGGTGGAGAGTATTTGTTTAGGATCACCATTTTAAAACATGTCGAAAAAATGCACTTCCGATTTGGCCTCTGTTTTCCGTTTTTTTCCACTCAAGAATCATTTCGACTGGTAGAAAATATAGCTTGAGAGTTATAATAAACATTTCAATGCCGTATTCGCCAAAAACAAAAATTTTATGAGAGGATCAGCTATTGCAATTTAATGGGTCGGATCAAGGCCACCTTCCCCTACACATTCGCGAAAGATACACACTTTCCGTTTGATAAATATGGAAATCAAAGCTGCTTGCTATTTGTTTTCTTTCATGTTGTTTGATTTGTTAATGGTGGCATGAAATAGACGATATATTATTCGTACTTACCTGTTAATACACCTGTTAAATTGTGGAATCAATCAATACAATAGAAGGGCAAAATAAAGTTATCTAGAATGTAATGATGTGTAACAAGCACTTTGCGATCGAGAAGATTGGGGAAGCAGCTCCACCTAATCCCTTGCAGGAAGTTCAATATAAAATTTTATGAATGATTCGCATTGAACCAAACAATGTAAGCAAAAATGTGAATCGACGGCAGCCAAGCACCGAAGATAATTGGATTCACATTAGTTTCACGATTGTTGTTTGCCCAGCCAGGCAGAAAATTTACAATAAGAAACCACTGAGCCATCGACAGAGATCATCCGTAAGGTGCTATTTTCGGATAGTGACGTAGCGAAGTGCGAGACGAAATCGTCACATCGCTTCAAGCGCTTTCCCTTTGGCGTGTGCTTCGGCTAGTGCCCTTGAACCACATTTGGGACGCTATTTACCAACATAGCGTCTATTTTTAGGACAGAACTATTCGAATGCAAGAACCCTTCTTGTGGTTCAATAACGGTGAGAACGACGTCACACACTAACAACGGAGCTATCGGCTAGCATCCCAAATGAACGGGTTTCGGGATGCCTGTAGAGGTTACAATCATTAATTCATAACGGCTCATTCACTTGGACCATATTCTACGCTGCAACTACCCTTATCCAACACAATAATTCCGCTATTTAATTCGCATTTTCAATCTTCTTAGACACGACGGCTCAATTTCTTATTTTTCCCCGCGAGCACCACAGCATCCATGTAAACAAAGTGGGCCTCTGCCAGACCGACCAGTCGGAACAAACCTCCAAAACGGGATCTTCGTCACTCGCGTACGTAAACACACTCCCGATGGAACAAAGGGGTACACGCACCAAAAACACTCGCCCCCACAAATTCCCGTGATCCCAATTAATCGTTTACAAATATCGATAGACAATTTTATTCGCTTCGAAAAGAGCTCGCGACGAAACAAAATAACGTTCACACAATCACGGTCCCGAACGTCAAGACGTCAAAACAGCTGTGCAGGTGTCAGTTCGGGCGAGCGCAACCGACCAAAACAAACAACTGCGCCAGTGGTGTACGGTGAGTGATGGGGGTTGATTTCCTGCTTCGGTGGTGTAGTTACACCGTTCACGGTTTCAACGTATTACACCGTATATTTTCGTAGCAGGGTGGAAAATCCGTATTTCATTCAGCAGGACATATTTTTGACTATTGACTTCCCTTGAGAGTGTCACATCAGAAACGTTTTACGATCTTATGAAATAGTTTTAATATTAATATCTTTTCTGACGTAGAATCATCAAGCTAGGCTATCGTCAGCTCACCAAGAAAATAAATGTTCTGGAATTTTGTCAGTGATTTGGTTTCGCATGACGGTAGTAAAGCTCTCTCCACAAAGGATGCCAGCTAAGCTAATCTAGACTGGCAATATTAACAGAAAGGGCTTCTGTTGAGAAGAGCACAAAACGGAGATAAGTGTGTGTATATTTTGTTGCCATCGATATATGGATATACGTGCGTACGTGCGTGCTTCATAACCCGTACGTAAAAATAGTGCATCTTCACTACGCTGAAACCCCATTTGTATCTGCTCCCGTGTGCATTGGCCCTGTCACAAAAAATCATACCAAACATCTTGAATGTCGTACTGGAATGTTCAAAGTTATTTGGGTTCGCGTGCCAGTCTGCTCCAACTCCAACTGCCTCCAACTAGGATTGCATCTGCGCTAATCTTGATCATTATGAAGCAATGCTGCTCTTTCCGAGGTTGTTGAGATTAACAGAAACAGTTTATTTCGTTTATTTAGTCAACAAGAAAGTAAATTTTGTTCTGCTATTTTGTATGTGATTTGGTTTCGCTTGCCAGTAGCTAAGGATGACTGCTGTGCCTATCTTGAGCATGAGAAAGTAATGCAACTTTTTTCGAGACCAGTAATATTAACAGAAGCGTTTCTTTTGAGAATAATGCAAAATGATGGGAAGTGTTTATAGTCCTAGTAGCTTCAAGCCATCAATGTATGGCTCTGTATGCATGCTATGGCGAACGCTTTGGCGCTTGGTTTACGTTGTAAGAACGATGCCTAAAGGTGCAATTCCACTGAGCGTATTCTAGAGCTTGCCCCTCGGAATACATTCAAGGCGTGTTATTTGGCTGAAGAAATCTCAACTTAGTATTACTAAATGACGCTAGTTAATGCATACGTTGAGACGGCAAAAGTTCCACAGGGAACGTGAACGCCATTCAAGAAGAACCATCTTCGCAGGGTAGTTTTCCGGCCTTCTTGTAACATGCCCTGCCGTCCAGATTTAACCACCTTTTGAATACTGGGTTCGCCGAAGAGCTGTGCGAGTTCATGGTTCTTTCTTCGCCTTCATACTCCGTTCTCCTGCACGCCGCCGAAGATTGTTCTTAGTGCCGCCGTCGCCAGTGAGCCATGGTAGACGAACACGTCAACAACATCGAACTCATCACCGAAACGAATTCGCTATAAGCCAACGGTAGCCCACGTCAACTTTGCGGTTATATACTAGATTTAACCGATCCATTTTGACGTGGGACTACGTCTAACCGGAGTATATGGGGGGTAAAATGAAAACCTAAACATAGAGCATGCAGGAAAAAATGAAAGATTTCGAATGCTTATAACTCGAACATTCCTTACTGGATCGGAAAGATGTTTGCATCAATTGATACGGAATATTTTTACGCTTCTATCGCAATTAATAAAATGTTATTTTTCATTAGATAAACAATTGTATAACTGTAAAATGTTAAGCGTTATCTAAACGCCCTAACTACCTCGCTTTGATTGGTCCGATTTACGGTTTCCCCAACACAGCCATCAAAACCCAGCAGCCTTAGGGAAATCGGCATTGCAAACACATGAAAGTATGGGGACTTTTGTTCACACCGAAATTTTGACAAAACCACACAGACTTCAAAACCAAGCAGCGTTCGAGAAATCGGCATTGCAAATACATGAAAGTCGGGGATTTTTTTGTTCCGACTGAAATGTGTTTACCTAATAAAGACTTCTAAACCAAGATGTCTGGGGAAATCGGCATTGCAAATACATGCAAATCGGGGTCATTTTTGTTCTGACTGAAATGTGTTTGCCTAACACAGACATCAAAACCAAGATGTCATCATACCAAACGTCAAAATTTTCTTGACAGGCCTTGGAAAAGCTTTGGATCTGAACTTGAGACTATGATTATGTCAATGTCGATACGGATAGAAACATTGTTTTTTTACAATTTTCGCCAACTTATAATGTTCGATTAATAGAAATTCATGCCTGCAACAGAGTTAGTTCGTTTTTGTCTTTACTTTAAAATGCTGGTCTCTTAACTTTAATGCAAACATAAATACTATCTATAAGATAGATCGACCTGTTCAAACCTTTGTGGAGGTATGAGGTGGGTCATCATCATCATCATCATCAAACGTAAAAGGACCGTCATTAAATTTACTTGTAACGAAGAACATAATCTATTGCATGAATTGACCTTACATGGCATTATACAATCTTTTTACTCACAAAAATATATTGAATTCAATTGAATTCGTAAATTGTTTCATTCAATCAAAATTTTAATCAATACAAACAAATGATTGCTAAGCTAAGGTAGTCCCACGTCAACCTTGCGTTATATCATAGATATAACCTACCCATTTTTTTGACGTAGAACTACGTCTTTCAGGAAGGGTGCCAAATCAGGAAACAGGTCACGTTTTTATGAAATAAAGTTAACGTTAACAACTATTTTAACTGTGAACGAATTCTCATGATTTGCATACCAATCGAATCGGAAATTCTCTAAGATTTGTTTGATATGCTATACATTACAATTCGCCAATCTCTAAACGGTTCAAATTCATGAAAACTAGAAGAGCTTCCTTTTTTCCCATACGTTTGTTCTGCCGATTTGTGTGCTAACCCTACCCGTATATCGAATGCTTATAACTCGAACATTTCCCAACAGATCGGAAAGATGTTTGCATCAATTGATAGGAAATATTTCTACGCATCTATCACAATCAATAAAAAACTATTTTTCATGAAATGAACAATTGAATAACTGAAAAATGTCGAGCGTTATCTAAACGCCCTAACTGCCAAGTTTTGATTAGCCCGATTTACGGTTTCCCCAAAACAGACTTCAAAATTGATGTACCTGTGGAAAATCGCTCTGCAAAATATACATGCAAGCTGGGGGTATTTTGTTCCCACCGAGCTGTGTTTCCCTAACACGGACTTCAAAATGAATGTGCCTGAGGGAATCTGCTTTGACAAAATATGCAAGTCAGGGGTATTTTTTGGTGTTGAGTATTTTTGTACTCGCTGGTCGTTGTGCAGACCGGAAATTTTTTCCCTAAAACGTACTTTTAAACTGAGAAGCGTTGGAAAATCGTCATTTCAGATACTAGAGGTAAATGAACCTTCGCGGTTCGAGAACTACGTAAACATGAGATGTGCAATAATTTCAGAGGGAAATGTAAAATACAATGATCGTTTGACGATTAATCCGTTTACATTTATTTTGGTAGTCCTAAGCATCATATCAAACGAAAAAGGACGTTCATCAAATTTATTTGTTACGAAAAACGTAATCTATTACAAAAATTTGGATGCATTCTAAAATAATATTCGAAGTGGTAAACAAGTGGATTACATAATATAATTGCGTAGTTCTACGTCGAAAATATGCGGTCGTGTCCTAGATACAACCTCTTATAATTTTTTCGTTCTTGTAACATTTGCAAACTGAACAGCATTTTATTCAATTAAAATAAAATAATACATCATTATGATTCGCTAAAGCATCTTTATATCTTTATATCCACTCAAACAATTAATATTATTACAGTAGTAAATTTATTACACAATTTGAACTTATTTCTTAACTAGACCTGACAAATAATGAATTGCAAAATTCGCTGACTTGAAAATATATATGGTGTGTTTGATGCGATGCACATTCCCTCCGTCCTAAGTGACACTACGAATGGGTCACAACACAATACTTTTGTTTAGTAAAGTATAAAACAACGTTGAGGGACCCCTCGATGAGTTCAATGTTGATGGGTGATTCTTCTAAACATCTAATATTTACGGTTTCAGCTAACGTTACGGTCTTACACAACTAGCACAAATGAAACAAACATGCTCTATCAATATAATTTGTTGGTTGTTCGATCATAAGTAAACAATAGGGATGATATTAAGTGAGGGCGAAAAATATAAATATATCAAAAATCTCTCGAACCGTGTATCTCTTTGCCGTGTTTTCATTTTCAGTGCCTCGTTGAGTTCTCTCTCTCTAGCTAAATATGTCTCTTCTTACCCGATCAGTGCTTGTCTTTGCAATCTTTGTATTCACTCGAAAATCAAAGAACCTGAGGCATAGCTTACGCTGGAATCTTTCCTATCACAGCACTGATTGCTTTGGTCGTACTTGAGAAATTTGAGACTCATCCGATAGCCGCGTCGCTTCAGCTCCTCAATGGACTAGAAACATACCAAATAATGTTATCTGTTCACGGAATACATTTCCAAAAATGTTTAGCATACCTGAAGCAGCACACCGATCGGATGGCGTCCGCAGATTGTGTTGTTGTACTTGCGCAAATACTCGCCGAAGCTTTCCGGCTTGAGCGTCTCGATCAGATCCATGCCCATCTTGTCGAGCGTTTCGATCCACTTGTAGATCGGTCCGTGTGATTCCTCGTAGTAGGTGTACCGGAAGCGGGCTCCCCAGTGGCAAAAATCGGACGAGATCACAAAGAGATTCTGCGGGTCGGCCAGGTAGGGGGCCAATATTTTGCCGTACGTTTCCTCCCACTCGTTGCTGATCGAACCGACCATGATTGGCACTATTGTGAACTGATCACGGAAGCTGCGGGGTTGTTAAAAATTGTGCGATCGATTAATTTTTCATCCAACTTCTATAAGACCTCCAATCAGGGCTTCTGGAAATTTCGAAACTAAAAGATGAAAATAACTTATTTACTTTTTTCTTTACAGCCAATGCAGATTTCGATTGTATGTATTCACTACGCATACCGAAACATCGATTCTCTCTCTTCTTTTCGTTCTGCTGTCGTTACATTTGACCTTCAAAGCAGACGCTTGCCCTATTCATTATCATTTGAAGGCTATATGTCACTTCAGGTTTACATTTGAAAGAACGATTGTTGCCTTGAATTGAAAGTTTCATTCGATATAATTTTTCCAAACTGATCTTCGAAAAAAAAAGTATTAAAAGAGGCACGTGAGGGCATATTAGTCTTACAACAAATGATTACGCCTGATGGCATACTGCACATTCTTTCACATCGTCATTTTCATTTGACCATTTGATAATTTCGCTTCAATGTGGAGAATGAAAGAAAGAGCGTGAAATGAATCGAGACTGTACGAAGGTTCAGTGATATTCCTTTTATTGAGCGTGAAGGGAAAGTAGCTCTATTTTCAGCCTGCATGAGTTTGCATGAATTTGAAAGGCGATAGGCTAATTATTGGGTGACGATGTGTCAATTGAAGTTAAATCATAAGGCCCTGTCTCCAACATCCTCTATGTTTGAAACCGCTCGATTAAACTCTAAAAAATCTGATCGCCATTAGGCTTCATAAGCAGACATCGGACGAGAAATCAAATTCTCTCAATTTCTGAGGAAATACCTGTTCGATACAGTTCTATGAAATTCTCTTGATGGGTTCCCATCAGTTGCCTATAATTGTACGGAGAAAGTTTTTCATGCCATTTGACGTAGGACAACGTAAAATGGGTAAAATGAAAATCTAAACACTGATCATGCAAGAAAAAAAGATTTCAAATGCTTATAACGTGTTACTCATGGTGTTGCCACAACAAAATAAGAAGGTGTGTTGAAATCTGTACTTCCGAGCTCAACGATCTTTTTTTATCTGTAGAGAAAATAGAAAATCTGTATTGCGAATTTTGCACCAGATAAGACTTTTGCATTAGACTCAAGTACGAAGTAATAATTGCATACTTGTAGTAAAGTGTATATATTCTGCCAGTAGCTTTCTGAATAAGTTTTTATTTTATTTTATAGGCCTATGCAAAAAGTTTACTGTGCAATTCTTTCTGGCACAGAGGTCTATTTGATTAAAAATGTGTAATATCTTAGATTGAGAGTTTTAGATACATAAAGAATTATGCCAAATAAGAAAAATTTGAAATGTATTTTTAGGGAAAACCTACGAAAAAAGTTTATTCATTTTGTTTCATTTGATCCCTACCTTCCTCGTGTTGTTTATCCATGGTCTTGTAGAATTCAGCCTTGATGTCGTTTGACAACTGTACAGAGGCACTTGCCCCTCGAATTTTAACAAATAATTTCGATTTGATAATTGCGTTCACAGTTTCTGTAGCGAAACGATTTCAAACTTTTGTTTTGTTCGCATTATATTGCGAAAAAATACAATTTCTATTACTTCTATGTTTGACACATTTGACGGTGGCAAAAATAGTTCAGTTCAGTACTGTTCAAATTGTTTGATTAAGTTCGTCAATTGTTGTGTAAAATGATTAAATATTTAAAAATTATTTTTTCTTGTTACTAAATCTGTATAAAACCTGCATGAATATTCAATAATCTGTAAACTTTATTATTCAACATAATTGTCTTCGAGGGCGATACAGCGATCTTGCAACTTTTCGATACCATTTTAATAGTACTCTTTCGGTTTTTCCTCAAAATAGGCCTCAGTTTCGGTAATCACTTCATCATCGGTCTTAAATTTCTTGCCAGCGAGCATTCTATTTAGGTCTGCGAACAGAAAATAGTCGCTGGGGACCAGATCTGGATGCGGAAGCAATTCGAAGCCCAATTTTGCCATCGTTTTCATTGATTTGTGATTTTTCCATTTTTTTCACAATAACAAAAGTGGCTTCACTCTCAATGCTGTAACTCACGAACCAATCGACCGATTGCTGTCAAATTTTGACACACATCCATTGAAAGATGGTGCTTTGTGATAGTCAAGTAGATTTTTGCAAAAGGCGCCATCTAGACGTCAACCTTATGAACTTTTCAGCCGAACTGTTTTGCTGAAAATCTGCATCATTACAGAAAAATATGTTTAAGTGGAAACACTGGATGTCCAAGATACGACCGCATTGTTAACTTTGAACTACAAATTTATAACTGACGAGAAAAACATTCATTATATAAATTCAAGAATGAAACACGAACATTTGGTAGCACTGAAAAGGGTCGATGAATGAATGCTTTCACTTGTTGAGAGGCGCGAATGTTTCGCGAAGCATTGAAACGTCAATTTGAGTAGTTTTTCAAATTAACTCTCAGATTAAAACTTGTTCTGCCAATAAGCCATTCACGATTTATGAGTCAGCCTGCTAGCGACCAAATGTTTAGTTTAGTTTTCCAAATAGGCCTTTTTTAAGGGTAAAGGCGAATGAACTGAGAAGGTCTGATCTAGGATTGGACGGTCTTTATAAAAAGATCGATCTTGTCGAATCGATTTTCCAAACAGCGTAGGCATCGATCCACTGACTAAATCGGTACCAAAAAATCGATCTTTGCAAAATTAAAAACATTTTTTTCGATTAAACAGGGAATACAAATTTCATTTTTTCAAACATCAAAAGCATTTTGTTGTGTTCCTCAGCATGGAGGCCACAGTCATAGGGCATTCATCTTGTACCATCGGGCAGTCGTTTTATTAAATAAATTAATTGAAAAAGCATTATTAGGAATTCAGAAACCGCCCAGAACTCAGCTGACAGTGATTCCATAAAACCCAATCGTGCCATACATCTGTCATTTAGTCGAAGCCGATTCTTGATTTTGGCGACAGTTCTAACAAAAAACCTTTCGTCTGTAATTGATCTCAACATCAGATTCAGTGATCCTATGAGCAACTGAATTCTAAGATTTAAAGCAAAAAAATCGCTTTTCTCGAGTACAAAAAATCGGAAATCGGACTTTCTAAGAATCGATCCGAGATCGCCCAATCCTAGTCTGATCAGCAAGCTTCGCACTACGCTTACACCATTCTATTCTGTCTGCTAGCTGAAGCGAGACTGTGACTGAATAATGATAATCATAGTTTGAATTATAGGGGCCTTAAAATTTCTGTGTTATTTTGCATCCAACCTTGAAAAAGGCCAATTTGGAAAACAAAACTAAACTCTCGACCTTGAGAAAGGTAATTTGAAAAACGTGGCTGTCGTCTGATCGCTAGTTTGATGAATAATGAAAAAGCAATGCTGCTAGTTTAGCTTAGCTTATTTATACTCAATAATTTGCAAAACGGGTGGAGCTCAAATTGTAATATTTTTAGTATCCACATTGTCCGTGGAACGAACGCTTCTTCTTAAGTGGCACTAACGTTCCTAGAGGAATTTCGCCGTCTCAACGTAGTATTACTTGCGTCATTTTTGTTAGAACTTAGCTCAGATTTCTATGCCGAACAACACACATTGAATGCATTCTGAGTGGCAAGCTCTAGAATACGCGTGACCAAAGTGCAAGTCGGAGGAAATTTCTTCCACGAAAAAAAACAGGAAGTGGGTTATATCTATGGTATAACCGCAAGGGTGACGTAGGACTATCGTTGATTTAGAGATCATTTGTTTGAAGTTGAATCTAAACCCATTCTGAATGAATGAATAAATGAATATTTGGGAGACTTCGAAAACGAGAGCGTTACGTTGGAGGCACAAGGTTTTATGCATCCAATATAGGATACGAAAAACCTTGTTCTGAAGAATAATCTTCAGAAGCTAACCTGCTAACTGTACTTGATTGACAAATCACAAACCCAAATGTATTATATGGATATTTAATGGATAGAAAACATTAAAATAAACTCTTTCACATGAATGTAATTTTAAATTCCCAGAGGAACTGGCAGATTATTTTCAGTAACGATTAGATATTTCCACATTTTCCTCGATACTGGAAGCCCACCAGTGGTTAATACTAACTCGATAACCACCTGTACTTGATCGAAAAATATTTGGTCACAGTGTTACATGAATAGAAAACATTCAAATAAACTCTTTCACATGAATGTATTTTTAAATTCCCAGAGGAACTGGTAGATTATTTTTCGGATCCTTCTCGATGCTGAATGGCATCCAAACGGAAAGAATTCCGCGCATGTATGTGTGTGTGTGTAGCGGCTGCTTCGAGATCTTCCCGGGGAACCGTTTTTGGCATCACTCTCCTCCTGATGGATTCCCTTCTAGCCTAAGGTGCACAAACAGGCTCTTGGTGACACCGTTCATCCGCGCTTTCATGATAAATGAAGAGCTTCACCACAACAGCGACAACATGCTCCAATCGCTGTTCAATTAGAACTGAGTGGATTTCCGAGCGGCGCTCGCTTATATACCGATTGGTGATTTCAATAGCCTGTTTTGAAAGCAATTTTAAGACTATTGAAACAAGTTTTTTGGATCAAAAGGTAACAAGTATAGAACGCGTAGACATTTTATCTTTCGAATGAAGTGTTTATCATACCATTTCGTTCAGTTGTTTAGGAGCTATTAACGCTCAAAACCTCGATCTCCGGCGTAACGCTTTCGTTTTCGAAACTTTGATTTTACACCCCGGTATAGAAATGAAAGACGTAGTCCTACGTCAAAAAAACCCCGACCAGAACGAGAATCGAACCCGAACCTCCGGAATGCTAGGTGTTAGCATACGAAAGGCTTAGTGTCACATACATTAATTTTCTTACATTTTCGTTATTTTGTGTAATAACTAAAATCTAAGAATTTATAATTTATAAGGACTATGTCTTTAATTTCTGTACCGGGATATAAGTTCAAAGTTTCGAAAAGGAGAGGGTGACGCTGGAAGGCAAGGTTTTGAATTTTAATACATTTTTAATGAATTTCTACGCATACCATATGTTGATTAGGCAAAATGTTGATAATCTTTTACTACGATAACGCCTATTGATCAAACAATATGCGTTCGACGTACATGTCAAAATCGAAACTGAGTGCCTGGAGTTCATCAATTAAAGCACATTCGCGGTTCGAGAAGTACGTACACTTGAGAGATACAAACTTTAGAGGGAAATGTAAAATAAAATAATCGTTTGATAATTTTTCCGTTCACATATTTTGTTCCAGGCATCATACCAAACCTAAAAGGACTGTCACTAAATTTACTTGCAACGAAGAACATAATCTATCACAATGCATGAATTGACCTTACATGACATTTATTCAATCTCTTTACTCACAAAGCAAATATATTGAATTGAATTCAATTCGGAAATTGTTTCATTCAATCAAAAATTTAATCAATACAAACAAATGATTGCTAAGTTAAGGTAGTACCACGTCAACCTTGCGGTGATATCATAGATATAACCCACCCATTTTTTTTAATTCAGATGCCTAATATGGGCTCCCCAAGTATAGTTGGAGTAGTACTAGACTCCAAAATATCAGAAATAACATGAAATGAGTTATTATTCCACCCAAAATATGCAGTTTCTGGTTGTACTGGCTGTGCTTCCTAGAAAAGACGACTATCTCAGTTTGTCCGGGGAGAACCCAGTGCCTCAATTGTGTGCTGTTCATTTTGAATATCGAATATCGAACTTTCCAATTGCGCAATATCTTGCCCACATCATGCTCTCTAGCACTCGTGCACTTTGAGCGCCAGTCACATAGAAGTTAGGCAGTGTGTATTGGTCATATGCAGCTCCCATTCGCTCAGAAACTTACTCTTCCATCACTTTGGCAACATAGGGAAGGTGCATTTCGATGCTATGCTCATCCTCGTCCGTCTTCTGGTCCATCCACTTGAAGTGGCCCGTCGCTTCCAGCTCAGCATTGACCTGCTGATCCACCTTAAGGTCGTACAGTGGCGTACGGCAGTATTGGGCCGCCGAGAGGGCACAGCGTGACAGTCGCACATGGTGAGATGGTCCCAGGATGAAAACACGCTTTCTGGAATAACGAACAAGACATATATAGTACTCATCCGAATAGTTATTTAGCTGAACGGAATAGTTACACCACGGCCGGACTGATCTGTCGGTAAGCCCAAGCTCCACAGGCACCACAGTAGCGATATCCCGCGTGTCTACGAATAAAAATAACAATCAGTTCATTATGCGTGAGATCGGGAAGACAAATGTCTCTCTCTCCCTCTCCGAACGCCTCCAAGTGAAGCGGAAGAGAGGGAACAATAATTACGGTGCGATAATTGCGCGGGCCGGTCCAAAGGTAAGATCGGCGTCATCCAACCATTTGGACAGTTGTCGATTTAACTCCGAACCTGTGCGATAGACGAAAAGAAAGAATAAGTAAGGGAATAAACTAGTTTGACGCAACGAATGAAGGAAAAAGGCAAAGGTGAGATTTTCTAATGACCGTAAATATTTATACCATTTATACGAAGGGAAATGCAGTGATGCTAAAAATATATTGTGATACATTTCGTTATAAAACCATGTTTCAAATTTAACAAACATCCTATTTTCTACATGTTTCCGACAAAAATAATAAAAATGTAAGCAAATTAAACAATATAAATGTTTAACTTTATCCCAGTAGCAACAGAAAGTCTGGCATCACTGCGGCCGAAATGTAAATAAACATGAGAAATGCAGTCTTTCCAAATTTTATCACTTCCCAGGAAGCAATTAATTGGAAAACGACATTTAAAAAAGCAATGTTGATGGTGCCCCGAGGGCAAACAAACATACCTGAATCCGTGTACCAACTTCCGGCGTGCGATGCCTCCCGATAGGTCATCCTGTGTGACTGCTTTTCGGTAGTAACCCGACAAAGTGCAAACGCGAGCGATTGACGCAAACTTTCTTTCCTTCCCCGCTGTGTTTCTAATGATGGACAAAAAAGATGACGATGAATAACTTTCTTATTCTTATCTCCCTCTCTCCCGTTTGCTGCAGACGAGATGCCCTTACCTTCGAGAGGTCTTTTTTTTACTTTCGCAGATGACTTTTTCGTAGCAACTTAATAGGTCAAACAAACGCATTCACTAACTCCTAAACCATTTGCGAAATTGAATACCACACAAGAAGGTATTCAAGTGTTAATTATTACTATTTTCACAAGCGTGAACTGGAACGAATGTGATATTTTTCCGAACGAGCTGCCAAGCTGCTGTTTGCTGTTGCTGCTGCTGCACCCTACTTAATAACACAAGATTGCGACGGTGACTTTTTCTTGTCCTTTGTCTGTGGACTGGCTGTCAACCGTGCAGTTGTCGCACTCAAGGCGCCTAGAAGTATATCCTAAGGTGAGGCCGTTTAGTCACTAAGTTGGTTAGGGGAGCGGTATATGAAAACAGTACGAAGGAAAGCAGAAGGGGAATTATTTGCTTGAAGCGTGAAAGAGACGGACTGATCACGAGCGAGCTTCGGCACTAGCGTATTGTGTTTTGTTAACAAACAAAACACAGTAGACTTCCAAGATGGCTGAAGAGTGGTTTTAGCAAGTTGGCCCACCTTAGGATATACTTCTAGGCGCCTTGGTCGCACTATCGCAGACCATCGTTCATAGACGGTTAACCAGGTATGCTCTGAAGTGCCTTGCATTAGTATTGCTAATTGGTCGGGTTCTACCAGAACGAACCAAGTGCCATTTTTTTCAAAATTGAGTTACTTACACCACTGGATGCAGAAACTGATAATCTATCGACAATAAATCAACCATGTCATTCGGACAATTGACAACGGCTCCAAAACAAAAATTCTGTGTAGCAGACTGCGAAAAGGACTAAATTACATTCAAACAGAGCGAACCACAAACCAACAACATGGCATTGGGCGATACTGATCGTTTTCTTCAAAAGACAGTTTTTCCTATTTATCCGAATCTTTATCAGATTTTTCTGTTTCGGACAGGAACACTTGTCGTCGGAATCTGATAAGTAAGATAGTCAGAGGGCTGCCCTGGAGTGTAAAATCGTGTTAAGAGGGCTGATCTGCGTTATTCAAAATTGCGTTCAGCCATAACGAACCAAGTATAATAATTTTTTAATTTAATTTATTTTCATTTATTGAGATATTATTTTGTCAAAAACAGCAAAAGTGAGTCAATATATATACTATTTATCTAATTACTGAAGAGCCGTTACAAAATATTAATGAGTTGTGTGATAATATTATATTAATAGTTAGCATGGACTTGGTTCGCTCTGGATGCAAAGATAATGAAGTTTTGTGTGTCCAGCAGCTACATAATTTTGTTTTTAACTTTATTCAAGATTCTGAATCCGGAATTAACAAAGATGTGAATTCACAGCATGAAAGGGAGGATGTTATTGAGAAAGACTTGGATATGGAGGACAGAAATTTAGGAGGCAATAATACTCTAGGTGACATTTTTCGACCTAGTTCACTGAGGCTGAACATTTTTTTAAATTATCTTCGATCATAACATTTTAGAACAAGAAAGAAATGAAACAATTGAAAGAATCTCGGATTTTCATCAGAAGAACGTAAATTCGCCACCGTGTTTAAAAACTTACGCATGCTGATTCTCAATTCTGGAAGTAAAAAGTAATGCAAGCTTAATAGGAATGCAGACAAATCATATATCAACATTAGGGGGGCGGGGGGAGGTTGTTTGCGGCTAAAAAGATTCAAGCCAATTACGTATGTGTGTATCTATGTCTTTTGATCAAAGTCTGCCAAATTTCAAACAGTTGTACGAAAAAGCATTGTGGGAAACACAAACAGCATTTGTTCCCAAATCAACTCGTGTTTCAATAGTTTTCAATTAAAATTCAATCAAATTTCAATTAAATTCGTTCGCCTTGTCGCGAAACAATGGTCAAAATAAGTCATCCGTATTTGTGGTTCTATTTACTCTCTATATGATCGGCATAATTCCGGAAATAATTCTAAATTGTTGAAATTTGAATGAAAATTATTATTCGATTTCGTTTGGATGCTAAATTTGTTTTGAATGTGTTTGAATGCTAATTTTTGTGTGTTTATTCCACCCGAAAAACCATTACTATTTTTGCTTTATAGAAATGGAACATGGAGACCAATGTTGTTTACGTCGAATTGCGTGGCAAGGTTGCCACATTTGCTCAACTCGATTGGACTTGAGCTTGAACAGAATGCAAAATTGCGCTTTTTCCGTTCCACAGAATACAACCAACAATATGTGGGGACGAATACGATCGAACTTCATTTTGTGTTTGAACACACGCGCAATGTCATGACAATGCATTGCGCTTTGGCCTGGCTATATCTAAAGCTGTGTTGGCGTTGCTCATGATAGTGTCTCGCAAGTGAATGTATTATTCCTCGTACCGCTTTTGTTGATTGTGTAGTAAGAATTGCAGTCGTTCAATCTTTACCTTCGCGTATATGTCGACCATAAATTGTTGGCACAGCTTACGAAGTTTCTTGACCATGTCAAATCACCATATGATAAACATAAAAATCCTTCGAGCGCGCCCTCTGTTTGTTCCGTCGCATGTTCATAAATATTAAATCATGCAAGAGATTTTTCGTTAAAGAAACCCTTCTGACTTGCACTGTAGTCACGCGTATTCTTGAGCTTGCCACTCCAGAATACATTCAAGGCGTATTGTTCGTCATCGAAATCTCAACTATTTACTAATAAAAATGACGTAAGTAGTACTACGTTGAGAAGGCAAACCTTGGGAACGTTAGTGCCATTGAAGAAGAACATAGCGAGGGTCGTATGAACGGTGTGTGTCAACGATGAATTCCAGATTATTGTTTTTTCTTCGCATTAAATTTCTCGTGTCACCGTGCTATCATGATTCCAGCAGCGCTTGTGCTTTGGATCTACACACGTGCTCTCCAGCTGATGTTTTATCAGGGTTGATGGCAATAGCGTGATTGTCATTTTGTAATCCGAGCAAATGTGATTTGAAGAATTTCGATAACTCATTGTGCTCATTCAAAAATGCTTCCAGCTCGTCGGAGATGCTCCCTGCTTTAGATGAATTGATGTTACTTGTGTATTTGTAGATGGATGTTCAACGAAGCGGGCGTTACGCCATCAGTAATTGAACAACTTAAAATGAATTCGTTCTGTTGAAAAAACGAAGAACGGTTAAATTATTAGAATATTTTTGACACAAAAATAATAAAATCGCAATTAAAAATAGGGAATTGGGGTAAAAATTTAAGGTTATATGTATGGTATGAAGTCAAATTTTTGAAAAAAAATATCCAGATCTTTTTTTCTGCATAGAGCCACCCTATTCGGTATTAAATGTATGGTTATCGGTATCCTACCGGTATCATATATAGTTTACAATCTATTCTCATACCTACCAAGTATTTTGAGTATAATTTCATCTAAATCGGTCGAGCCGTTTCGGAGGAGTTCGGTAACAAACACCGTGACACGAGATTTATATATATATATATATATATATATATATATATATATATATATATATATATATATATATATATATATATATATATATATATATATGTATGTATAGATTCCAGTAATGTTTTAGACTAAAAATACGTCCAACCACACTGAACTAAAAACTATATTTTTTTAATTTTCATTCTACCAAAGTGAACTGAGTGCATGCGTATGTATGTGTATTTATTTTACAGACATTGTGTTGTGTGTGTTATTTTACAGATATTCATAGTCTCAGTGCTTTGAAGCCATCCTGTTTGTAACACTTGAGCGATAAAATAATAGATTTGATCAGCCACGGTCAATTAGTGGGAGCCCAAACTTCAAATTGAAATATCTCAAAATAATGTTTTTGGTGCTTGGTTCGTTCTGGCAGAACCCCGACCAATTAATAATGTAAAATTTCTGAATTTTAATACAATTTAAAACTTTTTAATGATACTGTGATGAATGGAAAAAAGTTTCTTCTTAATAAAGTTATTAATTCGATGTAAAAATATGTCTTTTGCATAAATATGATGTGAATATATGTGCATTTATTAATATTTTCTTTTAAGCATTCTACAACAAATAGTACATAAAAATTACACAATTAAAGTAAACTTATTAAAAATCAACAAATTGCTACAAATTCATATCAAACCAAATAAATCTGTTGAGTAATTTTGTGACAGATGCAAAAATTATGACATACCTGTGGAGTATGTTAAATTATGTTGATTTGAGAATCTTGACACATTCCAACGTAAGTAAAATAACAGGTATATTACTCTCCACATTATTCATGCAGTAGTGGTCAGAGAAATGTAAATTTGAACCTGTTTTTTCTGCATTGCAAAGCACTGTGAAATGGAAAATCGTTCAACATTAAACCATATTACATCGTATTTGGAGCTATATTACATCATATTAGGAATTTGACATATCGTGATCTGCGATGTCGTATGTACGACGTCTGGAAGAGATGTGGTGTTTTTGGGAGGCAAATTAACCTCTACCAGATCAGCAGGCCCGAAAGCAGCATTAAATTGGAAAAATTTGAATGCAAATTTTTGCTTCATGTTATTTGATTACTTAAAACGCGTAGCACTAAACCTTACTTGACCATTTCTGAATAAATTACAATAGATTTCCACTAAAATACAATAGACGGCCAGGAATGAAGTATCCGATTACATCTTCATCTTCGTATTATATGTACGAGTTACAACTGCTCTAGAATTATGTTCCAGATAGCCGTGCGAGATAGCTGTTACTCATCATCTAAACAACCGGGGCTCGAATTCCATTGGAGCAGTTTAAAAGTCAATTGAATAATTCCTATTTGTAGAAATATAAATGTTGTCATGTATACAAATGGCGATTCGTGAGGTTATAAAAATAATTGTAACCTCACGAACATTTTCCGCTATTCGTTTTTTTGTTTGTCTGTCGTAAATCG
This sequence comes from Toxorhynchites rutilus septentrionalis, assembly GCF_029784135.1. NCBI lineage: Eukaryota > Metazoa > Arthropoda > Insecta > Diptera > Culicidae > Toxorhynchites > Toxorhynchites rutilus. The sequence continues at coordinate 114,600,919 of NC_073746.1, forward strand.
CATATACGTATGACAGTAGTTGTACTAGATGTACATAAATACTAGATTTATTTGATGTTTGCTAGACATGTCTTTTGGCATTTCATTTTGTTTCGCAGTATGAAGGACACAAAAAACAATTAAAGCCCAGGAAAATTACATTTTCTAGAGCATTTGAATAACGCTTGGGAATTCTTTTTCTAATTATCGAACTTACACAACTGCTTCTGCTGGAATTACAACTAGGATTGCACAATCTTTATAAAAAAGATTGATCTTGACAAATCCAGTCTCAAAACAGCGTAGGGATCAATTCACTGTTTGAATCGCTATCAGAGAATCGAAAGCCTTGTTTCAATTTATTTATTTTTTATTTTCATTTTATCTATTGATATACAGTAATTTACATTTAATACAACAGTTAGCTAATTGTACAGACCCGTAATGCAACACGTTTAATTGGACATTTTTGTAAATGAGTTCAGGGTCCAAATTAAGGCCCCACATCGAAAGTCGTCACCAGACGCCGACACTTGTAAAAGAAGAGAGATTACATCTACGTGGACACTGATTTATATTTTGAAAAACATATAGGGTAGATAGGGGCAATATAATCAGGCGGGACGAAATGGGCCACCCTTTGTTTGGGCTTGTTATTGAACCAACAGCATTTATGTTCCAACCAGTGTTTGCCAAATGATCCACTCATTGAAAAAATCGCTTTCGTTCGTTCAAATATGATCTTTCAGGAAACATTTCCCCCAGCGGTACTCTATTGTTGTTATGTGCTGCAAATCACGACACAAAAGAGAACGAGACAACTCTGCATCGGCTCGCACTTCATTGCACACCAGCATGCAAGCAAAGCTATCATATACGCTTTCGGGGCAGAAAGCTTATTTTCTTCTTTGCCTCTAACATATGCATACCGACCTCTACATGCATCATGAAACAGCAGGATCGTACGGACAACGCAAAGCGAAAGATTCATATTCGGCTAATGTAGCAGATCCTGATTTTTAAGTCTCAGAGAGTGCAAACTATATAATTATTTAGCTCGATAGAGGCTAAAGGAAGGGTAGTCAGATTATATCTTCCATTTTTAACGCCTCTATCCCTTGAAATGTGTATATTCATATAGACCGCATAGTTTTACTAGCAACACCGCTCCAGTGAGAAGCAAAAACTCTCGCGTTTTATCTTTTTTCCCATTCGCTGCTCTCCGCAAATGGTGACGTAATGATGACGTAATTTTTCTTGTATCATTTATTGCTTTGCACTTGTCTGTGCAGTGGGTTTCGCTATAGTAAAATGGGACGATATATGCGGTTCAAACTTGTATGCAGGCTTCGAGAATGGTATGCGATGTTTGATACAGATCGGATATGCAATCAACAGTCTTCGTTCCTCTCTCAGTTTAATCACTAAATATTACACAAGTGATTACTGACATTCATACAAGTATCTGAATGATCCTCTCATATTTGGTTATATGTTCGTGAGAGTTTACTTGCATGACACATTGTGTATCATTCGATTTTGATCGAAATCCAAACACTGGTTCCAACAATTGTGTTAGAAATACTCTTACTAAGTATCTCCGTGAAAATCGTATCCAAATTAAAAAGTAAAGAAAGTAAAGAGATGTCACACTGACTAATTATCACGAATACCATATAAGAAAAGCAGTCAACAAAATAGGCTCTGTATGCTTCATACTGAAATTTATGACTCTGCTCTTTATATCAATTCGTACTGGTATTATTTCTGAACATTTCCACTGATTTATGGCGCTGCTTTGTGTCGGGTTCCCGTTTTGGATCGTTGAAATTTAGCGACCATTTCTTTTAACCTTACTCTAGAGACTGTCGTTCCATCGAACTATAGTTATCCGGTAATTGCTCATTTTTCTCATTCTCATTAGCGTATACTCTTTCGGACCAACGGTGCCAATGTTTACCAATTTTCTAATTTTTACTTCTCATGCATCTGGATTATTGTAAAAGACATTTTGCAACGCCTAATGTGAATGTTAATTTTTGGGAGATATCATTCCCATAAAATTCCAACTATTGGCCGAAAATATCGTCAAAGGAAGTAGGGCTTTTGTCTCAGTGTCATTTGCTCGCTTTTTATCAGTGTCACCTGTTTACATTTGTTCTTAGTAATCAACGGAGACTTTTATTGCTGTGCCATTCCTTTTTCCCTTTTTCCAAACTTTGCCAGGCAGAAAATCTACAAGTAGGATAAATGATGTTGGTTTGTCCGATTTTGGGTGTGTTCATGAAACTAGTAAATGCAAATCGATTTTTTTCATGAAAATCACATGTATCCAAGACGAGTTTGGGTTTGTTGGAAAGCCTCAAGTCTCAAGTTGCTGATAATATCATAAGGCGTTCAAATTATTCATTTTTTTCTAACGATTCTCTTCAAAGAGAAATTATGCACATGGTTTGTCTGAAAAATGATCATGGTTTGTTTGGTTTAAAAAATCACCATTTTCGAATGAAGATATTCGAATTCTCGAGTAGATGTTGCATTTCTCATTGTTCTAAGTTTCTTCTTTTTCTTTGATGGCACCAACGTTCCCAGTGAAACTTTGGCCTTCTCAACGTAGGTATTATTTGTGTTATTTTTATTAGTAGTACTTAGTTGATATTTTTATGCCGGATAAAACGCCTTGAATGTATTCTGGAATGGAAAGTTCTAGAATACGCATGACCCCAGTGCAAGCCGGAAGAAATTTCTTTGACGAAAAATCCCTCGGCCAGAATGGGAATTGAACCCGAACTCCCGGCATGATAATGTGGGACGCTAACCACTCGACCACGGGAGCACTTGTTCTGAGTTAACTGTCATCATATTGATCCATTCATAATTTAGGCTTTCTTCAGAATATTGCCTTTTCTTGGGCATTTCAAAGGTGAGTAGTACTCAACACAGAGAAACTTTATATCTGCTACACGTGAAGAACAACATAAACAACTTGCAGCGCGCCAAGTGGTTACCATAGTAGTCATGTGGACATACCAACATCAAGGTATCGGACAAATAATGATCAAAATTAAGGTCATCGAGATGCATTAATTGCATGATTTAGATATATGAATGCTGTTATCACCGGGATCCCTAGATCTCGGCTGCGGCAGCATTCGCAGTTCACGGCCAAATGTATCCCGTAAATATTTCCATTTTTTTTAGCAGCATACTCTGAAATTCGAAAAATCCTTTCAATATATATTCAAACAATTTATTTGTCTCAATTACCAGTGATTCCTAATTCGCATCGCATGTCGCGTTCACTCTGGCATCACCCTAAACAGTGGATAAGCTATTAAACTTTGTTCAATAGTATGGTATAAATTTTAGTTTCCTGCGATATGATTGTGGAGAATTTTTGTTCGTACCATACGAAGACATCTGAAAATATCACCTGACATCCATGCTTAAGGCGTCCCATAGAGTTCAATATTATTGCACAATATTTTGGTTTTGTGCAACATTATTGTTCGTCTAGGGACAATATTGAAGCACCTAGACGAACTATTATATTGTACAAAACAAACTATTACACAATAATGTTGAACGTTCATGGGCCGCTTGAGATAAACGGACAATTTTTATTAATTCGTTTATTTTTACAGGCTCAGTCACGATAAACGGACAAAGTATTGTGCAATATTGTATAACGTTATGCAAAACTATAACAAATGTTTCGTGCATTCTTCTCCTAAGTATCACCATAGTCACTTGTATTACAATAGTCTATGATTCTAACTATAACAAATGTGTCGTGTATTCTTCTCCTAAGTATCACCATAGTCACAGTATTACAATAGTCTAATTAAAATACTTTAGTATGGTTGAATACTTTCCTCTGCTCAACGATAAACCCTATGCAATTTTATTTTTTTCGTAACGCAAAATTAAACCAACGTAACGCCCCTTCCTTAAAGGGGCAAACCTATAACAATTGTTTCGTGTATTCTTCTCCTAAGTATCACTATAGTCACTTGTATTACAATAGTATAGTTAAAATACTTTATTATGATTAAATACTTTTCTCTGCTCAACGATAAACCCTATGCAATTTAATTTTTTTCGTAACGCAAAATTAAACCAATGTAACGCCTCTTCCTTTCGTCGCCGTTGCTTTTTCTAAAGGTTTCAGTTTGTTTGACAACTTCGCTTCGATCTTGTTTTGTGTGTGTGTGCCCCCACAAAACAATAAATATTAGTTTGAGCATGTGTGCGGGTATATTTCTCTACACTCTGTGCCCTCGCCTTTGCGTAAGCTATGTTCGTTTCTCAGTCGGTTCAGTGCCGCCGTTCTGTGTTGTTCGTTGTAGAAATTTTACGTTTCATGACCGCGGGAGTGTTGTGTGTGCTCAGAGTGTACAGTATATTTACCATCAAATTCATATTCATCCGTTTTTGTGCAAGTTAAATGCCAATTGCAGAAGCTGGCTGAGTGGGCACACAACAGAAACACAACGAAACCCGACTCAACAGGATTTATTTTAGGGAGCATAGCGGATGAAACTGCCTCCTATTGCCGTGTTTTTAAAAGCCTGAGCGAGAGAAAAAGAGAGGAAGAGGAAGTGTGTGTGTGTGTGCGTGAGCAGTGTGAGGTTCGCAGGAGACAGGAGAAAAATGTGATTTGAATTTTGCTATTTTAATAAGTGATTCGAAGGAGGTTACGGGTGAATTTGATTCGCGGCCGAAATTTGTTTTTAAGTCGTTAGTGTTTTCTTTCTTAGATATTAGACGAAGAAAATATTTGCAACGATTCAGTGCGTTTGTTATTTTAGAAGGTTAGTTCTTCGTATGATATTCGACCTTCCGGGCGTAAATTTCGGGGCCAGTCTAGTACGAATAAAATTGCAGCTGATTGGAAATCGATTCGGTTCGGTATCGAACGGGAAGTGAAAGAAGGGCAGTTCCCGAAAACCGGCAGCGGCGCCGGTGAAAAGTATCCTTGTGCAAGTGTAGCAAAGTTTGGTGTTTTGGGGAGTGACCCCGCTGTGTATAGAAGAGCGATAGAAGCGAAGAAAAAACAAAAGCGGTTCCCAATGAATCTAACATGGCCGTGGCTTGCCTGAAGACTTCCAGTCAACTCTATTCGTCGTCTCCATCTGCTTCGATTTTGTCCGGATCGTTGGGCACAGGGGCAAGTGGCACCATGAACAGTGGCGGAGGACATTTACAGAGCCAGCTGACACGCTCACTGGAGCGAATCCTCGAGGATGCAAACCTAAGTGGGGAGCTGAAGCTGAGCGGGCGAAAGCTGAAGGACTTTCCAAAGGCAGCCGGGAAATACAACCTCAGCGACACGGTTATTGCAGGTGAGTTGGTTCGAGAATTATGTTTCGAATGGGTCTTGTCTATATTATGCACATGAACCGTGACAAAGATGTTAGAAAATATCAGTTTATTAAATCTTTTTTATCATTTAATCATCATTAAATCAGTCAGTGGCTCTTCTCTCAAAAAAGTGTTGCTCGAAATACAATTGTGATGAGGTGTTCCAAAATTGTTGGAAATACAAATCAATTTTTAAGGAAAACAATATTAGCTGCATGCAATTTTCGTGCTACATTTTTAACAGTGCACTATGATCCAGGAGGTGCATTTAAGTGGAAATTAGCATCTAGAGCTTGACAGTGATTCTCTAGACAAAAACTGTCTTCGTCAAAGTTGTTACATATAATTGATCGCTCATTTTTATGTTATCAAAAATAGGGTGACCAAAATTTACGATGAATAAAAAATCTAACTTTCTTATCTTTATAGATAGAGGTAAACATAGTTCGACAATATTATAGCTCTGGTTATTTTAAGTAACTTTGTGGAACAATATTTCTTTCTATCTCTTCAAATAACCGATATAACGCTTTTTCTCTAGGTTGAGTTAGGGTTACCATGAAAAAAAAGGTTTTTTTGCTCTAACTTTTATATGTAAAATTCTACATCAAAACTGTCTTTGAATGATCTTTAGAGCTTTCAAATCCATGCATTTTACGTTACATAACTTGTATGTATCTTAATGTTACTCAAAGTTATTGATGTTTTTTCCCCGAAAACACGACCTTTTTATTGTCGTTCTTTTTGGGGCAAACATAATAAAAAATTATTGATAGCATTTTAAAGAGCACATTTGACTCTACATAAGGTGAAACTTTCAAAAGAGTGTTATTTTTTGTATTTGAGTAAATTAAATTTGAAATTATGAGTTTTTGCATATAAATGAACAAGTTGCAATTTTTAAATGCATATAGTAAGCGTAGACTTTAAAGCAGCATCACTTCAGTTCAGTCTTATAGCCACTCAACATGGAGGTTCAAAGAAGACACATTGTTGATTTCCTTTTTCGGTGGACGAAGTATAGAAGATATATCTATTAGATTTAGAGATCATTTGTTTGAAGTTGAATCTGAATTCATTCTGAATGAATAAATATTTGGAGGACTTCGAAAACGAGAGCGTTACGTTGGAGGCACAAGGTTTTATGCATCCAATATTGGATACGGAAATATCCTACTGATGGGGAAGAATAATCTTCAGAAGCTATTCTGTTAATTGCGATTGATTGAAAAATCACAAAACCAAATGTATTTCGTCACGGTGTTACATGGATAGAAAACATTAAAATAAACTCTTTCACATGAATGTAATTTTAAATTCCCAGAGGAACTGGCAGATTATTTTCAGTAACGATTAGATATTTCCACATTTTCCTCGATACTGGAAGCCCACCAGTGGTTAATGCTATCTCGATAACCATCTGTTAATAGCACTTGATTGAAACATATTTGGTCACAGTGTTACATGGATAGAAAACATTCAAATAAACTCTTTCACATGAATGTATTTTTAAATTCCCAGAGGAACTGGCAGATTATTGTCCGGATCTTTCTCGATGCTGAATGGCTTTCTCGATGCTGAATGGCATCCAAACGGAAAGAATTCCGCGCGCGTGTGTGTGTGTGTGTGTGTAGCGGCTGCATCGAGATCTTCCCGGGGAACCGTTTGTGGCATCATTCTCCTCCTGATGGATTCCCTTCTGGCCTAAGGTGCACAAACAGGCTCTTGGTAACACCGTTCATTCCCGCATTCATGCTTCACCACAACAGCGAGAACATGCTCCAATCGCTGTTCAATCAGAACTGAGTGGATTTCCGAGCGGCGCTCGCTTATATACCGATTGGTGATTTCAATAGGCTGTTTTGAAAGCAATTTTAAGACTATTGAAACAAGTTTTTGGATCAGAAAGTAACAAGTATAGAACGCGTAGACATTTTATCTTTCGAATGAAGTGTTTATCATACCATTTCGTTCAGTTGTTTAGGAGCTATTAACGCTCAAAATCTCGGTCTCCGGCGTAACGCTTTCGTTTTCGAAACTTTGATTTTACACCCCGGTATAGAAATGAAAGACGTAGTCCTACGTCAAAACATCAATAACTTTGAGTAGAATTAAGATACATACAAGTTATGCACCGTAAAATGCGTGGATTGGAAAGCTCTAAAAGTCATTCGAAGACAGTTTTGATGAAGAATTTTACATATAAAAGTAAGAGCAAAAAAACCTTTTTTTTCATGGTAACCCTAACTCAACCTAGAGAACAAGCGCTATATCGCGCTGTTCCACAAAGTTACTTAAAATAACCAGAGCTACAATATTGTCGAACTATGTTTACCTCTATCTATAAAGATAAGAAAGTTAGATTTTTCATTTCATCGACAATTTTGGTCACCCTATTTTTGATAACATAAAAATGAGTGCTCTATTATATGTAACAACTTTGTCGAAGACAGTTTTTGTCTAGAGAATCACTGTCGAGCTCTAGATGCTAATTTCCACTTAAATGCACCTCCTGGACCATAGTGCAGTGTATTCACAATTTTTTTTTCCTGGATTGTTTATTGACTTTCCAAAAACTTTGACGAATAGGGTAGGTGTGTACCGTTTTGTCTCAAATTCCGAACACTTAATTTTCAAATGTAAATTCACCAAACTTACATGTCAAACATCGATGTTTAAAAATAAACGATGACAAACATCGTTTATTTTTCAGTTTTTGTAGTTGTTTTAACTATTTTGTTTGCTTTTTTTCATACAGCAAGTTCTTTGTTGAGTTCCGCAAAAGGATTTACATGTGCTTAATTTTTACGTTCAATTTTTATGTGATAATTTTATGTGCAATCTGTTCCCAACGAAACCTTAAAGAATAAAAAAATGTTTTGTTTGCTGTTTTCATGTTATGTGGTAGAAAAGGTATGATTCTGATGTAAATGAATGAAGAATGATTTTTTATTCAGAAATCGTCATTGCAATTAGTATTTAAGTAGGGGTACAAGGAAAGTCCAATTCTGGAGCTACAATATGAAAAGACCTAACATCAGTTGTAAACAAATGTTCGTAAGCTCTTTCTTTGCAAAACGTGGGTCGCAGGTGCAAACCAACGAGAGTAACATTAGTTTTCTTGGACAGGTTTTCAACTGAAACCACGATAATGAAACCGGGTTGCTGATGTAACAAATAATAACATAACTATATTACAAACAGAGTCGATAATATACTGACATGATTATATACAATTTTGGACTCTATTATATACAGTTTAAAAAAAAAGGTTTATATTTCAAATATAACTTTTTTCAAGAAAAAATATTATAGGAGGTTGTGTCCAAGACACGACCACTTTGTTGACGTAGAACTACGCTGTTATTTTGTTCAAGTGGTTTGTTAATAAATCCGGGTATTATTTTATACACACACACCTATCTCCGCTTTGCGCTCTTTTCAACAGAAGCCCTTTATATGAAAATTTCCGTTCTCGATTAGCTTAGCTGCCATCCTAGGTGGAGACAGTTTTGCAACTGTCATGCGAAACGAAATCACACACAAAATTCCTGAATAATTATTTTCTTGGTGAGCCGATGATAGCCTAGTTTGATGGTTCCCCGTACAATTGTGTGGTTCAGAACCTTAAAGGAAAGGCGTAAGTTTGATGTAACGATTGCAATGCCAGAGACATCAGCGAGTAAGCAATCTGGTCGCGTCCACAGCACAATCCGTAACGAAGATAGGTGACGACACAAAACAAGGAAGAACAAACAATGTCCATTGTTTCGTATCTTGAACGATACTGAAAGATTGTCTCAGTGAGATCCAACATTTATGCTCTAAGCAAATATTATCCTTCGTTCTTATTTTCTTTGTTCACGGAGCCTTTAAATCATTATCCTTCATTGATCGCCGATCAGTTGCTCGTTGTTGACGGCATGAGTAGGGCTCACAAATGAGCAGAACAAATGTATGGGAAAATGGAAACGCTTCTAGTTTTCATCAATTTTAACCGTTTATACACCAGCGGATTGTGATATACAGCACGAATAACAAATCTTAGGAAATTTCCGATTCATTTGGTATATAAATCGTCAAAATCCGTTGACGACAAAAATAGTTATTAACGATTACTCTATTTCATAAAAACGTGACCTGTTTTCTGATAAGGGTGCCATTACGAAAAGACGTAGTTCTACGTCAAAAAAATTTAATTTCAAAGTTAATGTGAAAGTTAATTGGTTATTATAAGTACAATAGAGTAAAATCGTGTTTCTGAAGATTCTAATTTAAGGAATTGTTTAAAATGATATTGCAGCGGAATTAAAAAAATATAGGAGTTAGATTCGAAGAACAAATTATAGAGCTTTTAGAGAGCTTCAATATAATTCATAGAAACAATCAAGTAAGCATTTTTTTGAGATCAAACTAATTAAAACTTTTAAAGTTCCTACTACTAGAATGTTACTTCAATCTACCAAATTAGATGTTTCATATGAATATATAATTATAATTTTTTCTCATTTTTCAATTGTAAGCAACAGCATCGTCTTACGTAGCGTCCTTTTTTATGTACACCTAATTTTGCCAAGTTTTCGCAATTTTTGATTGTATTCGTTTTTTAAAAAACAAATGCACTAAATAATAACTAAAACAAAATCCATTATTTTTTTTGCGAGTATAATATCTAAAAAAATAGCTAATTGGCGTTAATTTGATACACTCTGTCCAACTTCTATGAGACCATCCTGATTCTATTTCATTGCAACACCAACAGTTAGAATAAATTATATTTAACGTCAATTTCGTTCAAAGGAGTTGTTTGTTTATTTTATTTATTTTATTAGTTATTTTATTCAAAACGATCGACTGATTTACATGTCAATAATTGACAACCTTGCAAGGAAGTTAACCTGTTAACCTTGAAAATTCCTGTTGGAATACAATTTACCGAATTCTGCTGAACGGATTTCTCGATATTTTTCCATGTTTCCGGAATTGCGACTTTGAGCTCTTCGATCATGGTGTACCGTTTTCCCTCAATGTAGATTCTGCGTACAAGGATTCGCTTAAGATTTTCAACAAGATTCAAGTCTGGAGAGCGAGCCGGCCAGTCCAAAAAATAAGTTTTTGATCTTTGAACCATTGCTTAGTTTCTTTGCTGATATGAAAATGTGTATCCTTGAATGATGTGAAACCTATCTTGAGCTTTCCGGTTCCACAGAATCCTGCCCAAAACATGCACGAGCCTCCAACAAAATTCCTGGTTGAAAAATACTGTTCTTTTTATCGTAAATCACGCCAGTACCCGTTGAGACCATCAGGACCATCCTAATTGAACTTTTTTTTGTCATTGAAGATAACCTATACATTGAAGAAGTTTTCGTTATGGTACATAGCAAAATGTATTCTTTTGGAAACATTCTTTGTCACAACATACCATGTCCCACTGTCGGTTCATGTGAGCTTTGGCAAAACTCAGACGTCTTCCGATGTGAGATGGTGTAAGAAGAGGAGTTTTGACCTTTTAAATGTGAGGATTTTTTACCAAAACTTGAAGAATTGTCACCCGAGTAACATTTAAACTGAAATAGTGCTTCAGTGCGATTTTGAGGTATTCGAAGCTGTTCTAGCTATTTCCCGCTTATCCCGGTCAGAGAGCTTCGATTTACGTGGAGCTCTCTCCTTACCGTGTCCTTGAGGATTCGTCAAATAATACTTGATGGGATTGTCCAATCCGACGAGCAATTTCTTTGATATCAACATTTTCTTGGTAGAATGCATCGATTTGTCTTTCTTCTCTCTCCGTGAGCACTTTTCCCTTCGGAAATTTCCAAATTTATTGATCAAAACAACTGAAACAACGGAAAAATGTAACTGGTCTTATAGAAACTTGACAGTTGAAAATACGAAAACATTCGTTTACGCTCAGCGCTTGCACACACACCTATGAGAATCATGCAGTGTAGGGTAGTCACCAATACTTACACACTAGAATATTAATTGAAGCATTGTTTGTTTACAATGGCACAAAGCAGCAAGATCATCACCTGGTCTTATAGAAGTTGGACAGAGTGTATATCGATCGTCTGAATCGGTTCAGTAGTTCAAAAGTTATGATTTTTTTTTCAAAATCCATTTTTGCCGTTCGGAATTTGAGACAAAAGTGTTCGGAATATGAGTCAGTGACCCACCCTCGACAGCTAGTCGAACACCAGATGCTATCCCTGGTCATTCTGGACAATGCTACAGTGCGTGCGGCAACCCTCGGCTGAGACAACGATGCCTCATATCACAAAAATGGTTGCCCCTATTACCTCGAGTAAACCGCAAGTAATCGGTCGAATCCTATTGAACATAGATTCAAGTTGAAATTTTGTATGAACAAATCTTGAATTAGTGGCTCCGCAAAGCCTATGCGATTGAGTGTTACAAATAAATGAATTGGAAAAAAAATATATAGGAGGTTGTGTTTAAGACACGACCGCATTGTTGACGTAGAACTACGCTGTGGTTTAATTTAAGTCGCTTGCTTATAACTGCGGATATTATTTTATAATTCAACGAAAATTTTGAAATAACTATTCTACGAGTTTGGTCGCCTTAAAATGTTTTTTGTATTGTAGAATCATTTGGCGATAATTGTTTGATGATTCATCCTTGTGCTCGCAGATAAGCGCAGCAGTCAACCTTAGTGGAGAAAGTTTTGCTACTGGTAAACGAAACCAAATCACATACAAAATTCCAGGGCGATATTTACTTTCTTGGTGACTAAATAAACGAAATAAACTCTATCTGTTAATTTCAACAACCACGAAAAGAGTAGCACTGCTTCATTATGATCAAAATTACCGCAAATGCAATCATAGTTGAAAGCAGTTTTGCGACTGGCACTCGAGCCTAAATAAATTAATAACTTAATATGACTTATTGAATAACTTGGTTTTCTCCAAATAATTTTTTGGTGCACAACCTTAACACCTGCTTCACCATAGCGTCAGTTCAACGCATTGATGACAGAAAACAAACAATGTTAACTGCTTGGAAAAAGGCTGAATATTTGCCTCAGCAGAGAGTCATTACTAATACCCTAGCGTAAATATTTCCATCCCGCTATCTTCCCTCCTTGTTTATATTTATCATTACGACTGCATAATTTGCAACACCAAACAATCGTCAATCATAGCATAGAAAAATTAGGCGATTGTTGCATTGTTACAGGGCCAATGCACACGAGAGCAGATACAAAAATGGGGTTTCAGCGTAGCGAAGATGCACTATTTTTATGTAAGGGTTTTGAAGCACGTGCGTACGCCTACAAATATCCATATACGATAGCTTGAAGCAACTAAATATACGCACACTTATCTCCGTTTTGCGCTCTTCTCAACAGAAGCCCTTTCTGTTAATATTGCCAGTCTAGATTAGCTTAGCTGTCATCTGTCATATTGTGGAGAGGCTTACCAGCACGTGTCCCGATACAGCAACTGGCGCGTAGCAAGGAGAGTGGTGGGTTAAATCTGCAACTCCCAGCATTGAAATGCAAAGCGCTGCTCATCAACCGGCATCTCCGAGAGAGTGAGTCAATGTCGTTCCACAACTTCATCCGAACCCAATCAAATTCTAACTCGGTAGAGATGCCTTGTATCAGAGAAGTAATGAGACAAGTACCTCTTCTCCCACTGTCCATCCAACAAAATCCTGATTTGATCCACCGTGTATTCATTAATGAAATAGAACTGCCCAGAGTGGAATGAAAGTACCCGGCAGCAAATTGGCAGCGAGTATGGAAAAACATATCATCGTCAAGGTTATCTTCGTGTCAACGAAGCTTGATGTATTTGTTCGTCAACGAAAAAGTAGAACACCGAAGGCTGATGAACATCATGCAGCGTGCGGACGGAGCAAATTGTCTACACTGTAATGCAGCGGTAGAGACGATTACACATAAGTATAACGAGTGCCCGCGTGTGGCAAATGCGTGGTGTTTCATGCAAAACAAACTGACAGCGATACTCGGCGGCTGGCAGAGACCAGCATTTGAAGAAGTGATGCGTCCAACACTGATCAACACCGAGCGCATGACAAGAACAAAATTCATAAAAACAGTCTGTAATTATATAGAATTTGTAAATCAAAACAGCAACGTCGATATGAATGCGTTGAATTTTATGTTAAATGTTAATGAATAACTTTAAGTTGAATATGAAGCAATATTTATAAATTGTACACGAAATATACAAAGAATTGACAAATCAAAGAAAAAATATTCTTTGTGGAGAGAGTTTTCCTACCGTCATGCGAAACCAAATCACTGACAAAATTCCAGAACATTTATTTCCATGGTGAGCTGACGATAGCCTAGCTTGATGATTCCTCACACAATTGTGTAGCTCATAACCTTAATGCAATAGCGTCAGTTTGATGTAATGATTGCAATGCCAGAGACATCAGCGAGTGAGTAATTTGGTCGCGTCTACAGCTGAATCCGAAACGAAGACATGTGATGATGCAAAACAAGGAAGAACAAGCGATATTCATTGCTTTGAATACAAAACGATACTGAGAGTTTGCTTCCTTCCTTGCTTGAGACTTCAAACTTCTTCAGTTCATTCGTCTCTATCCTTCGAAAAGGCCCTTGGAAAACTTTACTTTATCCGTCATATTACTCCTTCATCCTCATTGCCTTGAGAAAGGCATTCGATCCCTCGCCGTACAGTTCACCCAGCAACGATGTTGTTCAGTCGATTTCCTCACGAAGAATGAATGTTAGCCTCAGCGAGATCCACTGTTTATACTTTAGGCAAATATTCCCTTCCGTTCATCTTCTTTTCTTTTGTTCACGGAGACTTTACATCTTACCATTTCCCTTTCGTTGTTTGTCGATAAGTTGCTTGTTATTGACAGCTCTGTTCGGGAAAGCACACAAATGGGCAAAACAGATGTATGAGGAAATGGGAATGCTTCCAATTTTCTTCAATTTAAACCACATACAGACTATAGGATTGTAATGTTTAGCATATCAAACAAATCTTAGGGAATTTCCGATTCATTTGGTATATAAGTTGCCAAAATCCGACCGCGGCAAAAATAGTTATTAACGTTAACTTTATTTCATAAAAACGTGACCTGTTTTCTGATTTGGCACCCTTAATGAAAGACGTAGTTCTACGTCAAAAAATGAGTCAGTGACAAAAATGGTGTTCGGAATTTGAGTTTTTTTTTACCATGAATACGTTTTTATGTTATGTTTTTTATGTATCTATAAATCAATCTCATTGTAGTCAAGTGGAGAAAAACAAGAAATGGGTTATATCTGTGATATCACGGCAAGGTAGACGTAGGACTACCGTTGGCTCGGTAATCATTTATTTGAAATTGCATCTGAATCAATTCTTAATGAATGAATGAACGGATGAAATTTTTTAAAGATTGCTGAAAGCTTTTCTTGTTAGTGTGTGGATGGATAAGTATAAGTATGAAGTTGTTATTAACATAAAATTCAACTCTTTCGAGCTTGTTGGTGGCCCCGAAACGAACCGATGGAATTTGAGTGGCCTTGTAGAAGCAACTGAAGATGATTGATACATGATTTATTTTTGTTTTCGTGAGAATAACACGAAATTTTTCATGATCACTCCATGCGCAGAGTAAAAACTGAGGGCGCCATTTCACGGTGAAAACGAAGTAAAGTCTATATAACCTTGCATAAAATTCATTTCGTTTTTATCGTGATGTGGCAATTTTTCATGGCTGTTCCATGCGAAAGCAGAATAGAAACTGATGCTATTGGATTGCATCACGAGAACACCAAGTCATGGGTGCGAATATTCCTTCGCTCGGACGCATTCACAAGCAAACAATTTTTCACGACTGTTTCATGCGAAAGCAGAACAGAAAATGATGCGAGTAAAAGTACTCACGCCTTGCATTTGTCCGCTATGGTTTCCCAAACACTTATGCAAGCGAGCAAAAGAAATCACAGCTTGCCAATATTCGCTATGACGGTTTCTCCAGGTGCCTAGATTTTGCGTCCGTGTTCGGGAACACATTGCGATCACCAATCATCATCAACAAGCTAGATTGTTATAATTTCAATAGCTTGCTTCAAAAGCAATTTTCAGGCTATAGAAACGTTTTTTGGACCAATAAGTGACAATCATATAAATCGTTGACATTTTATCTTTCGGATGAAGTGATTATTATACCACTCCATTCAGCCGGTAAGGAGGTATTAACATTCAAAACCTTGCAGTCCAGCGTCACTCTCTCGGTTTCGAAACTTTGAACTTACACCCCGGTACAGAAATGAAAGACGTAGTCCTACGTCAAAAAGGTTTTAATGTAACCAAAAATCAAATTAATTTCACGACACAGTACTATTTTGAGTAATGAGACGCTGTTTAATGGCCAACGAAGCTTAAGTGTTCGGAATTTGAGACAAAATGGTAATAAACATGGAGGAGATAACAACTCGGAACAGTTTTCAAGTAAATACTCTATCTAAGCTCAAAAGTGTACGACATCTTATTCATAATATGGAATACTAAGTTAATTCTAAAGTCAACCAAAAATTAAAGGAACAGAGCGAGAAGTCAGAATTTTTAAGTGATTTTAGAAATGTTGTAATTTCGTAAAAAAACAACGCATGAATGCACGTTATTTTAAAGCTTCAAATTTAAAGTTTTGAGATGAAATACATATTTCCATCTTGTTGTGAGTAGGTGTAATGAATACGAATATCGAATAATACATAACTATTGTCTGTTTATTTGATTCCAAGATCGCTCCTGTAGGATATTTTTTTACAGAGAAAAGTTTTGATAGAATGGTAAATTTCCTTTTTTTTATGAAGGATTTTTCAATATCGCGATTATTCCCAAATCGGAAGGCAGTTACGAAAACTCCAATAAATTCTGTACAAGGTTGTTTCTCTGGCAACAAAATCATGGCAATTTTTTACATCGATTTTGAAAACGTGCCGAAATGGGTATTTTTTCTAAATTTACTGTAATTTTGAAAATATTGCAGTAAGTACTAATGTGAGCAGGTAAATTATTAGCCTAGGGTTTCCCCAAAATCTCTGGGAACCTTTCATAATGATACGATAAGCCGCTTTTATTAGCCAACGATAAACGAATTCGTAACTTTTGTTCTGATGTATTTATGAAGAAGCGTTCTTTTTAATCTATGTAGAAAATTTCAATAAATCATACATTTTCAAAAAACACTTCTTTTGTTTTGAGCGAAAAAGTTCTTTTAACATCTAACATCTAACGACGGCGGCTTGCATCTTAACACATGAGGGACCTCAAAAAAATCTGTAAGACATACGCTTGGGACCGCACGTTTTGGGGCAAACTTTTTCTAGTACTTTTTTAACCCTTTGCGGTCGTTTGTATACTCTCAGCCACCACAGCAAGGAATCATAATAAATTCAACGATGTAATAGTTTACATTTTTTTCAAAACGAATTTTAATGTCTAGTGAACTTTCTCTCGAATTTTTACGGAGTTTCTATGAATACTCGGTATACACAAAAAACATTAGCGTGGAAAGATAAGAGGGTCCTTTTCAAGGAAAATTAATTCCGACCGCAAAGGGTTAATGTACGATATTGTGTGAAACATTTTTCACTGTGAAGAGAAACCATACAAAATGAGGTCATGCCATCTAAACAGTGTGTAGATCTAAAGACAGCGTGTAGAAAACACGGGTTATTTTGTGATCCAGATTCTTTGCACGTTAAGAAGATTCATATGTAACTTTAACTTGATTTTAAATTTAAAAAAAAACAGTTCAAAAATGTTTTTCTAATCGGTAAATGCAACAAATATAAATAAACTAATATTTTATTGAAACATAACAGTGGGTAATTCAAAATAACCAACAATGTGCCAGACAATGTACGCAATTCAATTAATGTTCAAACATGCGTACTGACGTGACAGTTCGGCTGAAAAGATTATAAGGTAACACAGTAAAACTATTTTTGACGTAGAACTACGTCTTTCAGGAAGGGTGCCAAATCAGAAAACAGGTCACGTTTTCATGAAATAAAGTTAACCTTAATAACTATTTCCACTGTGAACGAATTCTCATGGTTTGCATACCAATCGAATCGGAAATTCTCTAAGATTTGTTTGATATGCTGTACATTACAATTCGCTGATCTCTAAACGGTTTAAATTCATAAAAACTGAAAGAATTTCCCTTTTCCCATACATTTGTTCTGCCGATTTGTGTGCTAATCCTACCCATAATGCGTATGCTTATAAATTGAACATTTCTTAATAGATCGGAAAGATGTTTGCATCAATTGATAGGAAATATTTCTATCACACGTCTATCACACTTAATAAAATGTTATTTTTCATGAGATAAACAGTTGAAAAACTGTAAAATGTAAAGCGTTATCTAATTGCCCTAACTGCGAAGTTTTGATTGGCCCGATTTACGGTTTCCCCAACAAAGACTTCAAAATTAATGTGCTTGGGGGAATCCGCTTTGCATATATACATGCAAGTTGGGGGTATTTTTTCCCACTTGAGTTATAGTGCTCCCTTGGCCGAGTGGTTAGCGTCATAACTAACATGCCGGGTGTTCGGGTTCGATTCCCGTTCTGGTCGGGGGAATTTTTCGTCAAAGAAATTTCCTCCGACTTGCACTGTGATCACGCGTATTCTAGAGCTTGCCACTCAGAATGCATTCAAGGCGTGTTATTTGGCATAGAAATCTCAACTAAGTACAAATAAAAATGACGCAATAATACTACGTTGAGACGGCGAAGTTCCTCTAGGAACGTTAGTGCCATTGAAGAAGAAGAAGAAGAAGAAGAGTTGTATTTTCCTAACACGGACTTCAAAATTAATGTGCCTGGGGGAATCCGCTTTGCAAGTATATGGAAGTCGGGGGTATTTTTTGGTATTGAGTACTGTTGTACTCGCTTGTCGTTGTGCAGACCGGAATATGTTTCCCTAAAACATACTTTTAAACTGAGAAGCCTTTGAAAATCGTCATTTCAGGTGAATGAACTTTCGCGGTTCGAGAACTACGTAAACATCAGATGTGCAATATTTTCAGAGGGAAATGTAAAATAAAATGATCGTTTGTTAATTCTTCCGTTCACATATTTTGGAAGTCCTAGGCATCATATCAAACATAAAAGGACGTTCATAAAATTTATTTGCAACGAAGAACATAATCTATTAAAAAAAATTCGATGAATTCTCGAATAATATTCGAAGTGGTAAATAAGTGGATTGCATAATATAATTGCGTAGTTCTACGCCGAAAATATGCGGTCGTGTCCTAGATACAACCCCTTACAACTTTTTTTTTCGCAAAATTCAATTTTATTATTCAACGTAATTGCGATTATAGCGATCTTGCAACTTTTCGATACCATTTTAACAGTACTCCTTCGGTTTTTCCTCAAAATAGGCCTCAGTTTCGGTAATCACTTCATCATCGGTCTTAAATTTCTTGCCAACGAGCATTCTCTTCAGGTCTGCGAACAGAAAATAGTCGCTGGGGGCCAGATCTGGAGAATACGGTGGATGCGGAAGCAATTCGAAGCCCAATTCATGCAATTTTGCCATCGTTTTAATTGATTTGTGATTTTTCCATTTTTTTTTCACAATAACTGCTGTAACTCACGAACCAATCGGCCGATTGCTGTCAATTTTTTTGTATCCATTGAAAGATGGTGCTTTGTGATAGTCAAGTAGATTTTTGTAAGAGGCGCCATCTAGGCGTCAGCCTTATGAACTTTTCGGCCGAACTGTTATGTGTATAAACCAGACGATCATCGATCTTGAAATTAGAGGCTAACGAACTGCAAAATGGTTGTATTCACCACTTTGAAGTTCGTTAGGAAGACGAATCGTAGAATCTCGAATCATAGCACGCTGTTTCTTGAGCTTAATTCATTAAAATAAATTATAAGAATCAATTGTAAAAAAAATTGATCATTACAATTCATTACAATAAATTTTGCGATGATTAAAATTTCAAACCAGAATCACTGTTTATTATAGCCTAGACAGCCGGGCGCAATTATAGATTATCGATTTCCTAGAATTTCAACCAACGGACGACGGCTGTGCGCGCTACAACTGATAACAGCTGCCTAACCTCGCCCGAGACACTTGTTAGCGCTACTATGCTCACGGAGTAAAAGCCATCGTCGTCGTTGTCGGTGACGATCCGGAAATTGAGCACAAACAAATGAGATCATCAGCTACGTGCTGTCGTCGTCTACTGTGCTACCTCGCCATTAATTGGAGCATACCCATATGCTATGTTGGAAAGCGTTCAAAATCTGCGTGAGAAAAGATGCCAATTTGCCCAACGATTTATAAACACACACACACACACACATTTCATTCTTTCCAACCTAACATATGGCGGAACCACAACCTCCCAGGGTACGGCTGAAACGTTATCTACCTACTGGCGGTGTTTGTTTACATTCATCATATCCAGTTTCGTTCCGGAGTCATTCATGAAACGCTAGCGATAAACTGGTTTTCTATCGGGGAGCGACTGACCCATTCTTCGAACCTCGATCGCGGAGGCATTCGGAATTGAGAATGTTTAAACATATCCCCTAGTTGGATCATCCGCTATCAGTTGTTTGATATGTTTGGGATATGTGAATGAATTCGTATAAGCAAATGCGTGTGGTTTTTGTTCCTTCAATGTAACATAATCAATGTTGCCGCACGAACAAGGTGGGAATGGATCGGTGCCCGAAAAAACTGCTAGCAAACCAATATTCACTGTATGTTGGAACAATATTTTTAGGGTAAATTTGCGAACCGCTGATTCGTTCCCACCCAATCAATATAATGCATCGGTACATTAAATCACAGCTAAGGTATTACACTCCTTGTTCCAAAACTTGTCGCTATCTGTAGGCTTGTGATTGATTGATTTCATTTACACTCTCACAGCGAACATCCGATCAACCTGATATTTCCATCGGTCGAATGTGTCTTACTATTTATTTTAGTGTATAGGAAAAAAATATTTGGAGCGAAAAGCAAATATGTAAAGTTAAAAATTTTACCTTAATGTTGGAATAGCTGAGAAAAAATAATTTGAGTAGTCTTGAGGGTTTCATGAAGGCGTGGACGTTGATGAACATATAGGTCACCCATCCGATCCTATGTCCTATGAAAACATCTATAAGGTACGTAATTGTATGAAACCATGTTAGGCGAGATCCATGGAAATGGAGCTTAACGTCTTAACGTCGTGCGAAGCCCTTTATGCCTGATTTGTTGTTCAGGCTATTTGACATTTTTTTCATTATATCATCAATCGATCAATCGATCACCGCGTTTTGTCTAATATACAATTGCAGAAATCTTGTTTGACGGAAATTATCGGAATTGTTGATTCGTGGAATTTTTTGATTTTCACGAAAATACAAATCCGTAGATATAATCTATTGATTTTAGTACAATCTCTGTTGATTCATACGGATTTTGGGTGTACATTGTTCCGCTAACGTCAGAATCAAAGTTTATTCAGATTGGGAAGGAAGTGAAGTGAAGAGAACACTTTTCTGTTTTTAAAAGTAAATCAGAATTTTATAAAAGAAATCAAAATTCTTTCATTCCAAAGGAAATACAAATTTGGAAAGCGTGCCCGATTTTATTCCAAACCTTCAATTGATTGAACTAATCTACGCATATCTGAAATCCATTTTTTTCGAAAAAGAAATCAATAAAAAACTTGCTTCCATTTCGCTCAAACCTTGTATTGGTTTGTTTCAAAAATTTTTATCCTCAGTGACCAATCGCCTCCTAAGCGCCTGGAACAGCGCGGTGGAAATTCAAACTCATTCGAAAGAAATCGACGAAAATGACAAAGAATACAATTCGTCATCGAAGGAAGCATTCGTTTGTTAACTGAGATCCGAAATCGTTCATTATCAAACGAAAGCTATTCCATCACATTTGAATGTGATGAATGTAATAAGTCGAATGAAAATAAATAATTTGTTTTCACAGCCTCGGCTTTCCGTATTAAAGCGTGATTTCGGTTTATTTCCAGTCATATAGGCAAGGCATATTCAGAGTAGGGGATGGGAGAGCATTTACTTAAACCCCCTTACTCATGTGTTAGAGTCACACTCTAACAGTATAGGCAAACATTTTTGACGTAGGACTACGTCTTTCATTTCTATACCGGGGTGTAAAATCAAAGTTTCGAAAACGAAAGCGTTACGCCGGAGACCGAGATTTTGAGCGTTAATAGCTCCTAAACAACTGAACGAAATGGTATGATAAACACTTCATTCGAAAGATAAAATGTCTACGCGTTCTATACTTGTTACTTTCTGATCCAAAAACTTGTTTCCATTAGGAGGAGAGT
Organism: Toxorhynchites rutilus septentrionalis; assembly: GCF_029784135.1. NCBI lineage: Eukaryota > Metazoa > Arthropoda > Insecta > Diptera > Culicidae > Toxorhynchites > Toxorhynchites rutilus. The sequence continues at coordinate 114,622,633 of NC_073746.1, forward strand.
GTTTGTGCACCTTAGGCCAGAAGGGAATCCATCAGGAGGAGAGTGATGCCACAAACGGTTCCCCGGGAAGATCTCGAAGCAGCCGCCGCACACACACACACACACACGCGGAATTCTTTCCGTTTGGATGCCATTCAGCATCGAAAAAGATCCGGAAAATAATCTGCCAGTTCCTCTGGGAATTTGAAACTACATTCATGTGAAAGAGTTTATTTTAATGTTTTCTATCCATGTAACACTGTGACCAAATATGTTTCAATCAAGTGCTATTAACAGATGGTTATCGAGTTAGCATTAACCACTTGTGGGCTTCCAGTATCGAGGAAAATGTGGAAATATCTAATCGTTACTGAAAATAATCTGCCAGTTCCTCTGGGAATCCAATATTGGATGCATAAAACCTTGTGCTTCCAACGTAACGCTCTCGTTTTCGAAGTTCTCCAAATATTCATTCATTCAGAATGAATTCAGATTCAAATTCAAACAAATGATCTCTAAATCAACGATAGTCCTACGTCACCCTTGCGGTTATACCATAGATATAACCCACTTCCTGTTTTTAATCCTCGAAAATCTTCCAAGACGAAAATTAGAAAATCGAACATTTTTTTCGATGCCAAATGATGCCAAAATGTATGAAAATGCAGATCTGGTGTCATCTCGAAAAAAGAAATGGGACCTTAAATTGACCTTCTGGGTCTTAGCCTGAGTGACAATGAAGGTTTGGAAAAAAAAAATTATCGAATTAAAAGAATTGACCATGTACATTTTGTTGATTTCAGCTCAATCGGACATGATTTAGTGGTGCCTCAAACCTCTCAAAGTTTTGATTTTTTGATTCTCGAAAATCTTCCAAGAAATCGATTTTCCAACTCGCCTTTTTCCCTTGGAAGGTTTTCGAGGATCAAAAAATCAAAACTTTGAGAGCTTCGAGGCACCCCTAATTATGCCCGATTGAGCTGAAACTATGCACAGGTCATTTTTTGGGCCAATAAGCAAATTGTACATGGTCGGTTTTTGAAATTCGATGATGAATTTTTTTCCATACATCCTTTGCCACTCCAACTTGCCTATTATAAGGCGCTAGGACGCTCTACAGAGTAGTGAGTTTAGTTTAGTATGGCAGAGTATTTTAAGTGTAGTAATTGAATCGTACGCTATGGGGTTAATGAAACAACGAAAAAAAAAAGTATGTGAAGGAATGAACATAACACATATATTGATAAAGTTATTGACGAAAAAACGCCAATGAAGATAATGATCGAATCAAAGGTTCTGTCCTGTCTACCATTCACTGGTACGTAACCGACGTCACACCGGTTGTGGTTCAGCCCCAAAAACGCCGACACTCCCCGAAAAGCGGGAGCGCTGAAAGCCGGTAATAATCGTAATCATTTATCATTCCCCACCGCCACCACCAGCCTCCCCCCACTCGAGGTGATATTCATTATCCCCATCTGCCCACGGCTCGCTAGGACTACAAACGAATCTTTTTCGGTTCGCCGGCGGAACGATGACGACACCACTCCGATACGTTGATGGTGATGCAGCGGCGGCTTCGCCAGGTACGTACGGGAAACGTGTCGTGTACACACGTGTGTTGTATAGATGTGTTTACGTGTGCCCATTGTGGCGGCGAGGCCGGAACTATAAAAATACCGACAGAGAGTCTTCCCTCCTCAGCTTTTATACATTTTCTTTCAACGACCGAAGAATATCACCATTTCACCATAACAACGGCAGTCGTATGCATTTGATATGGCCCCCCAGTAGTAGACACCCGCACCAGAGTTCAGAGTCGCTCTCGTTGAGTCGCTTAATGGTTGGATTCGGTGGGATTACAAAATGGGAGAACCAGTTGGAGCCGCATTGCGTCGTTGAAGATATGGGTTTGCTCTACTCTGTGTATGTGTGAGTGTGGGTTTAGCTATCCATAGAATCATTCGTCTATTGAATTTCCTGTCAGGGAAACGATTATTCTGATAAGGATGGGGGGCGAAAGTAATTTATCATTTTGAAAAGCTCCATCGTCACTGGAAGGTTGAGCATTTGAAGGAGGAGCTTTTGTTCGTTACAGATGGGGATAATATGGGTTCTATATGAAGCCCGACGCAGCCAATTTGTCACTCCTGCGTATATTTATCAAAATAATAGATTTATGACTATGTATGTCAACTATATAATGACGATTCATTGTTGATCCAATTTGTATATACAATGGCAAATAGCTTATGAAGGGCATAGGAAATATTCTGCCTCGATCTCACTCGCCTGTTTCTGTGTATCGATAACTAAGTTTCCAAATCAGATACTCCCACAAATTGGGGGAAATGCAGTTCTCTTCATTTCATCTGATAAACAACAACGTTTATTTTTCCCAAACGGCTTTGAAGACCGCCAACGATCGTTCGCACTGAAGATGGAGATGAAACAGAGTACAACAAATTCAGTTCGAAAAGTGCGTGTGTGTGTATATATGAGCGGTCTAAATTTCCGTTAATGAGAACAGAGGCCGGTCTCTGTTTATAAATTCTAATGCCTTCATGCGCTAATCCTTCAGTTGTTTGTGATTGTTCTGCTTCAGCAAACCATGGCTTTTTTTTATGTATTTCCTCTATCGAATCACATAAGCGCACATGTCGGTAATGATTATGGATTAACTTTCGTTTTCGTCAGGGTGGTGACCTACTTTCGGATTCGAAAACTGTTCCGCAATGAGAGCTCTAACGAGAATCTGGAATAACCAAAATACAATGTTCTGCTTGCAAAATGATTCGTTTATTTCACGAATCAGTGGCATATAGAGCATCATTTTATGGTGGAAACGGCACAACATCAAACATCAAGCGCGAGCTTTTGTTGGGCAGTAATTTGCGTTGGCTCCGGCTTTGAGCCATTCAGTCTTCGGTAGTCGGAATCGAGAATAGTGTCTCATGCGACTGGACAAGGGGGCGATTCTGTCAATTTTTGATTTTTGAGACCAAACGTTGTTTCGATTTCTAGTAAACCGAATGTATGGTTGTAATGGCCAGTCGAGTTGGAATGAAATTCGTCATTACCTTTACTTGCAACGATGAACGTAATACACCACAAAGCATTGAATGAACCTGCATGTGATTCGCATGTGACGTTTAGGAAAAAAAACAGGAAGAATACGTTATTCACGTTATTCTGTATGCGGTGAAAAATCATGTCAAATCATTTTACAGCATGTCAAAAGTCACTTAAAATTTTCATCTTCGCACTTTGTACCTCCATTTTTTTTGTCGAGTGTATATAGAACAAGAATATTGCTCAGCCTTGTATATAAATTGTCAAATCGATTGCTCAAACACTGACCAAATCAGCAAGGTTTACGTAACCACCGACACCACTCAATGATGGAAAACACTTTTTGACGTGGGACTATGTGTTTCATTTTTGACGTAGGACTACGTCTTTCATTTCTATTTCGAAAACGAAAGCGTTACGCCGGAGACCGAGATTTTGAGCGTTAATAGCTCCTAAACAACTGAACGAAATGTTATGATAATCACTTCATTTGAAGGATAAAATATCGATTACAATACGATTGAAAAAAATTTTCGAATCAATAAGAAACATTGATCCGAAAAATTGTTTCAATAGCTCAAAAACTGTTTTGAAAGCAAGCTATTGAAATTATAACAATCTATCTCATTGACGATGCTAGCATTGCACAATGGTCCAGGGAAGAATTTAATTGGAAATTAGCATTTGGAGCTCGACAGTTGTTCTCTAGAGTCTAGAGTCTAGAGTCTGTCTAGTCTGTCTAGCGTCTAGAGTCTGTCTAGTCTGTCTAGAGTGGAGTCTAGACAAAAACTGTCTTCGACAAAGTTGTTACATATGATAAAGCGCTCATTTTCATGTTATCAAAAATTGGGTGACCAAAATTGTCCATGAAATCAAAAATCTAAATTTCTTATTTTCATAGATAGATGTAAACATAGTTCGACAAAGTTGTAGTCCCAGTTATTTGAGACATCTTTGTAGAACAAAGTTTTTTTCTATCTCTTGAAATAACCGATATAGCGCCTTTTTTCTAAGTTACGTTAGGGTCACCATGAAAAAAAACTTTTTTACTCTAACTTTTATATTTCAAATTCTACATACAAACTGTCTTGGGAAGACTTTTAGAACATACTAGTACAAACATTTTGCGATGCAGAACTCGACAATATTTCAACTTCACTCAAATTTATTGATATTTCTTCCCAAAAAATACGCTCTGTTCAATTGTTTGTCATTCTTTCTGGGGCAAACATAAACAAAGTTTATTGACGGGATTTGAAAGAGCATATTTCACTGTACATGATTTGTAATTTTCAATACTATGTTATTGTTTGTGTTTGAGTAAATTAAAATTGAAATAATGAGTTTTTGGGAAAAAATACATCTATAACATTGAGTAGGAATTCTTCAAATTGACAGTTTTGAATACTGGGGAAGCAACCAGAATAGCCAACCCTCCTGCACGGGCAAGCATGCTAGACATATCTCTATGCTCTTCTTCGTTATCCCTGGATTGCATGTGGAAGGTAATCCAAGATCCCCACGGTAGTGATCACCTACCAATAATTTTATCGATCGCTGATGAATCAAGCTCTCGTGAGTCAGTCAATATTTCGTATGACCTCACGAAGAATATTGACTGGAGAACATTTGCGGAAATAATATCTGAAGCAATTGTTTCAATGCATGAACTTCCTCCACTCGAAGAGTATAACTTTATATCGAGTTTGATTTACGAAACTTCAAGCTCAAAAGAAACGTGTTCCGGCTACCACTTTCCGACGTCGTCCTCCATCACTTTGGTGGGACAAGGAATGTTCAAAGGTCTACCTTGAAAAATCATCCGCTTTCAAAAAATTCAGGAAAACTGGATTAGTGGAATGGTTTCTAAAGTACCAAGCTCTAGAAGCCAAACTAAAAGGTTTGATTAAAGCAAAAAAGCGTGGATATTGGCGGAAATTCATCAATGGTTTGTCAAGGGAGACCGCTATGAGCACTCTTTGGAATACGGCTAGGAAAATGCGTGGCTGGAACCATACAAACGAAAGTGAGGAATACTCTGACCGTTGGATTTTTAACTTTGCAAGGAAGGTTTGCCCCGACACCGTTCCTGCACAAAACGTCGTACGCGACATTCCACTTCAAAGCGATTATGAGAATTTTTCGATGGTGGAATTCTCAATTGCTCTTCTCTCATGTAACAATTCAGCTCCGGGGTCGGACAAGATTAAATTCAACTTGTTGAAGAATCTTCCCGACTTGGCAAAACAGCGTTTGCTGAACTTGTTCAACAAGTTTCTGGAGCTGAATATTGTCCCGCATGACTGGAGACAAGTGAGAGTGATAGCCATACGGAAACCCAACAAGCCGGCTTGCGATCACAACTCGTACAGGCCGATTGCAATGTTATCCTGTATTCGCCAATTGTTAGAGAAAATGATTCTACTTCGTTTGGACAAGTGGGTCGAAACGAACAATTTGCTGTCAAATACGCAGTTTGGCTTCCGCCGAGGTAAAGGGACAAATGATTGTCTCGCGCTGCTATCTTCTGAAATCCAAATCGCATTTGCTCGCAAAGAACAAATGGCTTCCGTTTTTCTCGATATCAAAGGGGCATTTGATTCAGTTTCCATGGAAATTCTCTCAGAGAAGCTTCATAATCGTGGACTTTCACCAATTCTCAATAATTTCCTGTACAATTTACTGTCAGAAAAGCACATGATTTTCTCTCATGGCAGCTCGAAATCTTCTCGTTACAGTTTTATGGGCCTACCACAAGGCTCCTGCCTAAGCCCCCTCTTGTACAGTTTTTACGTCAATGAATTTTACGCCCAATTCCAGCTTCACCTATCCAGCAAAACGATCCAACACTCTATGTTTTTCAAATACCTGGGTGTATATTTTGATTCTAAGTGTACCTGGGGGAGACACATTGCGTATTTGAAACAGAAATGCCAGCAAAGAATCAATTTTCTCCAAACAGTTACCGGAACATGGTGGGGTGCCCATCCAGGCAATTCCTCTGTCACTTTTGATCTGTCCATGCGACAAAAAATCCATGGAATCCCAGATCACCTACGCTCCGATTCTATTCCGCCGATATTTTCGGAACAATATGGGAAAGTTAGATCTGATAAAATGTTCTTTACTGACGGTTAACGGGTCCACTGGCTTCGGCATCTTCAATGAAAATTCCAGTGCCTCTTTCAAACTCAAAGATCCTTGTTCCGTGTATGTCGCTGAACTGGGTGCGCATTAGGGATTATTGAAACATTGCCCATCGACCACTATTTTATTTTTTCAGACAGTCTCAGCTCAATAGAGGCAATCCGCTCAATGAAAGTTGATAAATGCTCATCTTATTTCCTAACAAGAATAAGACAACTATTGAGTGTTTTGGTCGAAAAATTATTCAAGATTACCTTAGCATGGGTTCCCTCTCATTGCTCGATTCCGGGGCATGAGAAAGCGGACTCGCTAGCTAAGGTGGGCGCTTTAGAAGGCACACTTTTTGAAAGGCAAATTGCTTATAATGAATTTTTCCACATTTCTCGTCAGTACACGCTCGTAAGTTGGCAGCGCATGTGGAGTGGTGATGAGTTCGGTCGTTGGTTACACACGATTATCCCTAAGGTCTCGACAGGTGCATGGTTCAAGGGATTGAATGTAGGTCGTGATTTCATTCGCGTGATATCTCGGCTTATGTCCAATCACTACAACCTAAACGCGCATCTCTATCGCATTAGGCTCGCAGCAAACAATCTTTGTGATTGTGGCGATGACTACCACGACATCGAGCATGTTGTCTGGTCGTGTATCCGGTTCCATGCTGCTCGCTCTCAGCTCTCTAGAGCACTGAGAGCACAAGGCAGACAATCGGATATCCCCGTCCGGGATATCTTAGGTAGCCGTGATCCTGATCTTCTGCTTCATCTATACCTGTTCCTCAGAAACGCCGATGTCAACGTTTAATGATGTTTCCTTCGTTGTGTCCCCGTTTCATATCCCTCCTATCCAAACGATAAACTTTTACTTAGTCGCGGCAATACATACACACACTCTTTACAGATACACGGGCCAAAGGTTGTGCAGTCCACTGATCATTCAACAAGAGCCAAAGGTTGTACCGCTCATGACAACTCTACACGAGCTGATGATTGCGCCGGCTAGTGACCATTCTATCCTGGATTCCTCGAGTCGAGAAAGATGCACCACGCTAGATATGGGTTACAGACTAGGGGGGCGTTGCTGATTAATGGTCAGCTGCATCCCAATAGGAAGTATCCCGTGTCGGGCACACGTACAGAGCATCGAAGACTGCAACATACCAATTATGAGAACACTTGTAATACTAACCTCGAGCCAACCGCGAGTAATTGGTTACATATTACTAACATAGTTGTAAGCAAACATTGTCGAAATATTGAACTCCCGGCCCCGTTAGGCTGACGCCATATGAGCCTTTATAAAAGTATATATTTTGGATTAAAAAAAATTGAGTAGGATTAATATATTGATAAGTTCTACATCGCAAAATTATTGAATTGATAAGCTCTCAAAGTCGTATCAAGACAGTTTTGATGTAGAATATGAAATATGAAAGTGAAAGCAAAAAAAAACTTTTTTTCATGGTCACCCTAATGCAACTTAGAAAAAAGCGCTAAATCGATTGTTTTGTCGCAACACAACACAAAGTCGCTGACGATCGCACACGCAGATCGCAGCCTCCCCAAACTCGTCGAAGGACCACGGCGCACATTCGCCGTAAAACACCACTCAAAATAAAGTAAATTTTCACCCTAATTTTCAGCGGCACACAGCAGAACCAGCAGAGAAATTTCAGCGGCTAAAACACACCATTAACCGCTGCACAACACGATGCTGGCAAAAGGACGACTGGATCGAACACGTTCGTTGCTTGTTTTTCGCCCGGTGACTTACAAGACAACGGAGGATGGAAACTACGTTGGTCGTCCTGTTGACCAGATTGGAATTCACTGCTGCTGCTTCACTGGGAAACTTCTTCAAAATAAGGCAATTTCAATTTACGATCTTACTCCTTTAATTGTCACAAACCGAATAAGGAATAACCTAAATCTGCATATCCTTACGCACTAAGAGAATAAAGAAAAACAGAAAACTTAAAACTACACTTCTCGCTATGTGTGTGTGTACGACTGCATCGACGAGTGCAGCCGATTGCATAATCGTTCTCCCCCTGTTAGCCTGCAGCTGGCTCGGGTCGCGTTCGTCGCGAACATCGATTATATTAAAAGATAGAAAAAAAACTTTGTTCTACAAAGATGATTCAAATAACTATGTTTATCTCTATTTATAGAGATAAGAAAGTTAGATTTTTTATTTCATCGACAATTTTGGCCACCCTATTTTTAATAACATAAAAATGAGCGCTCTATTATATGTAACAACTTTGTCGAAGATAGTTTTTGTCTAAAGAACAAATATCTCCCACAAAGTTGTTTTCGGCGCTTTCTTTGTCCTGTCCATTTGTGGGCTTACCTACTCGTACCGTCAAGAACGAGCAACTAAGGCATGCGTTTCTGCCCCTTTTCAACTTATTTGGTATAAATGAGCCATCAGCGATTTGAAATCACAGTCATTCATTCGGCATCGGACTGTTGAGCAATCCAGTTCATTTTATTTTCGCTGCGCCTCGATCCAAGATTGAACCCCACCAGTGGTAATCCATCTTGGATATCGTTGTGTAGTTTTCTTCACGTTTTTCACGCGTCATTTCAGTATTAGACTCTCGTGCAGTACGGACGCACTTTGGAGAGCGGTGAATCAGATAACGTTCGAAGTGAAAGTAGTGTTAGCATCCAACGAGTGAGCACGGATTTTTCGAAAAGTGAAGTACGCGATTGAGAACATGGGTGGGAAGAGAAAGAAGAAAAGTCTCAACCCCAACGATTCATCAAACAGTACCGACCAGAAGAATGGCAAACGAAACAGCAATGTATCTGTTCGTCCATCGGCCTCTCTCACAGACAGTGTTGTACAGTCTGATCGTGTCAGCAACCGTTTTGCGATCCTGGCTAACGCTGAAGACGACCAAGAATCTGCTAGAACAATTACAACATCGGCAATCAACTACGCAGATCCCGGCGAAGGAATATCAGGAATTCTTCCTCCAGCAAAGCAGAAGATAAAATTACCCCCGCTGGTAGTAAAATCGATCCCCTTGGACAAAATTAAGAGGACTATGCAAGCGATCGGTGTGGACGCTGTTTACCAAATCACCAGGATGGATATCAAAATTATCACATCGACTCGAGAGGAATATAATATATCCAAAACGTACCTGACCAAGGCCAACATTCCCTATTTCACGCATGATGTGGCAAGCGAGAAACCCTTCAAGGCGGTGATCCGAGGACTACCCGTAATGGATGAGAAAGACATCTTATCAGAACTCCGGGATAAATTGAAGCTCCAGGCACTAGCGGTCTTCCCAATGAGTCGTCGGAACAAGGAAATCTTGTATTGCAATTGTTTATATTTGATCCACTTTGCAAAAAACACTGCATCGCTGAGAGCCCTTCAAGCAATTCGGTTGATCAGTAACGTGAGGGTTAAATGGGAAGCGTACCGAGGACCAACCCGTAGCGTGACGCAGTGCATGCGTTGCCTTAACTTCGGCCATGGCACCCGTAATTGTCACCTCAGGCCGAGGTGTAACATCTGCTCTGAACAGCATTTTACTGACAGTTGTCCAACTAAAGAAGCTAGCGTCTTCAAATGTGCAAACTGCGAGGGTGACCACCTGGCTACGAACAAAACTTGCACCAAACGGAAAGAATATCACCGGATCAGGATGGAGGTCTCGAGACAGAACCAACCAGGCCAGCGCAAGAAGCCGAAACAAGTAAACATCGATATGAACGACTTTCCCGAACTGCCTCCTCTTCAATCGAGACCAGTGCCTAACCTCGCTCCGTTACCACTACCGAGTCAACAGAAGATACGCAACCCACACCCCCCATTTGATCTCCTTCCTGGGTTCAGGCCAAATCAGCCGTCCGTCGGCATTAGCCAGGGACCTCCGAAAGAAAACCAGAATTGCTGTTCGTCACATCCTCCAATGGATGCCCTCACGCAAAACATCACCCAGCTGGCGACTATCATTGTTGAGCTAAAAAAGATGATGCAGATGATGCAGATGATGCAGTTTTTCACAAATCTTAACATTCACTCTCCAACTGCTTAATTGGAATGCCCGCTCTCTGGCGGCGAAGAAGCTGGAAATCAATGAATTTCTACAAACGAACCGAATAGACATCGCGTTTCTAACGGAAACTCACCTCAAGCCTACCATCAACTTTAGCCTATCACATCATGCCGTCTATCGACTCGATCGAGTTGGGGCGGCGAAAGGTGGCGTTGCCATCGCTATCCGGAAAGGACTCAAATTTAAAACGCTACCCGACTTCCGTCTGTCGATCATCGAAGCCGTTGGCGTAGAGTTCCAAACTGCTGATGGGCCCATCACTGCCATTGCTGTATATTGTCCAATCCAGTGTAAGAACTCAGATGGTAGCTCTGTCAGATTCAAGAACGACATCCAGCGGTTGACTCGTCGAAGCGGGAAATTCATAATCACCGGTGACATGAACGCCCGTCACACAACGTGGGGAAACATCCGGGACACTATGTGGTCCTCCATCCGGACACTCCAACCTTCTATTCACCGGCCGGAGTTGGCTCCACACTCGACATATGCCTTACCAACATCCCTAATGGCTGTTCCAAGCCAGTTGTGATCACCGATCTGTCATCTGACCACCTGCCGGTAGTCTTCGAGCTAGAACAAAACATCGATCAACGACAGCAACATCATAGGAGAAATTATCATCGTGCGAATTGGCCCCAACTCCAGCGGTACGTTGAGGAACGTATTGTCGAAAATGCCCGTTTGGATGCGGAAGAGCACATCGATCGGATGCTGAAAGCACTGTCGGACGACATCGGCGACGCGGTAAATCGGTTCATCCCTTCGACTATGGTGACGAATAAGTTTACACCCCTGGATCCAGAAACTAGAAGAATAGTATCTCTCAGAAATTGTGTCGGGCGTCAATATCAGAGAACCGGAAATCCAACTAGGAAAGTGCTATACAAACATTTGAACAAAATTATTGCTGCTAGAGTACAAAAACTTAGAAACATACGATTTAAGTTTGCCTAAATATTCTAGGCCCTTCTGGCGTATGGCTAAAGTGTTGAAAAATAAACCGAAACCAGTGCCTCCTCTTAAAATGAATAATCGAATCTACCTTACATCTACTGAAAAGGCAAACGCCATAGCGCAGCAGTTTAGGGCTGCACAGGATCTGGGTCGGAGCATTGATAGTCCGATGGAGGTATCGGTTGCACAATGCGTTCATCGGCTTGACGGTGTACCGATCGAGCTTGTGGAGGATCAACGAGTCACAGCGAATGAGATAAATCAAGCCATCAAATACTCCCGCAATATGAAAGTCCCCGGATTCGACGGCCACTTCAACATTGTGTTGAAAAACCTCGGACCCAAGTCATACGCTCTGCTGGCAAGCACCTTCAACCGTTGTCTGGAATTCGGGTATTTTCCACCTGCCTGGAAGACGTCCAAGGTTGTGCCGATCCTGAAGCCAGGTAAGGATCCTACGAGCTCGTCAAGCTACCGCCCGATCAGCCTACTCTCTTCCATCAGCAAACTGTTTGAGAGAATATTGTACACTAGCCTTCTCCGACACACAGAGGAAAACATCCTGCTCGAAGAGCAATTCGGGTTCCGTCGAGGTCACTCCACAGTGCACCAACTTCAGAGGGTAACCAACTTGGTCAAGCGATCGAAGGAACTCTCCAAAACCACCATCATGGCCCCGATGGACATCGAGAAGGCATTCGATAATGTCTGGCATGACGGACTGATATTTAAGCTTCAGAGTTTCAACTTCCCAGTTTACCTGGTGAAAACCATCCAGAAATATCTTCATGGTAGAACATCCAAAGTATACATTGCTGGTGCCCTCTCGGAGTCGTACCCGGTCGCAGCTGGTGTCCCACAGGGGAGTATACTGGGTCCGTTACTGTATAACCTGTACACTTCGGACATTCCTCCTCTACCCGGTGGAGGCAAACTGTCGCTGTTTGCCGATGATTCGGCAATTCACTACAACGGACGTATCATCAATGCCCTCGTAGCTAAGCTCCAAATCGGACTGAACGCTTACGTTGAATATCTCAACACCTGGAAGATTCGGGTAAACGCGGCTAAAACCCAAGCGATTATTTTCCCACACCGTAACACGAAGCGACTTAAGCTTACATCGAGAGTGAAAGTACTTAACAGCGAGATAGAGTGGTCATCCGAGGTTCGCTACCTTGGTGTGATCCTAGATAGCAAACTCATCTTCCGTTCGCACGTAAATGATCGCGTTAACAAAGCCATCACCATGCTTCGTAACCTCTACCCGATCATCGCCAGGCGGGCTAAAACATGTACTGAGAACAAACTGGCAGTATTCAAACAAGTGGTGTCGCCGATGCTAGAGTACAGCTCTCCGGTCTGGAGTGGATGCGCAAGGTCTCACCTGAATAAGCTTCAGGTAGTTCAGAACCGCTTCCTGAAACTAATACTCAATCTTCCGTGGCACACGAGAACCACTGACGTCCACCGGCTAGCTTGCTTCGACTCAATAGGAACTAGAATCGAGCAGTTCGAACAACGGCACATGGCCAGAACCCGACAGTCGGAATGGCAAAAAATCAGGGACCTTTATCCCAAAATGTTGTAAATTTGTGTATATAGTAGTTTAAGTGTGTATATAGTAGGTTAAGTAAGTTTAAATCAAACCAAAATAGTTCAGTAACAACTGACAAAATGGTACAACAACCATCTAGGAAAAATTTGATTTTATATAAATTAATTATATCAGTAACAGCTGGACTAAAGATTGAATCACCATGTGGAATATCTTATATTGTAAACTAATTGTAAATCAAAAATTAAATTAATAAAATTAAATATATAATGTAAAAAAAAAATTGAAATCACAGTCGCGAGCGAGCTAGCAAGCACATCACAACGAGCGGACATCATATATTCCTAGAGTCGATAGCACAAATTCGAATGTAATGTAGCAATCATGATGCAACGTGTCACGTCACATCAAAGTGAAATATAAACCACATGACTGCAACATTAGGGTTCCAATGAAAATGGTCATATCGAATTTCAAAAAGTTACCTCATAAAAATTTTCACCACCTCGATAAAACAGCCTATGCAGAATATCAGCTCAGTTGGACTTAAGGGGGTATTCTAGTGTAGAGGCACGAATTTCGGACGTTTTTTCGAGCTTCGTAAAAATAAAACGAATAATATTTTTACTATCCATTATATCATTATTTGTTCACCTATCTTTTAATAAAAATTGAACGGAGAAAAAATATACATAACTAGAATAGTTAACCCTTTCGTTACGAGCGTTGTCTATAGACGACATCCGCGCGACGTCCTGTGTGTAGGAGTGTCGTCTTTAGACGACATGAAATTCATACTGCTCTTTGATCACACCATCGCGATGTGCATACTTTTCGGCGCAGTGCTCCGTACAGGGGTAGCACTTCGGCGGAGCACACTGCCGTAATGAAAGGGTTAAGAGCTGATGAAGTGAGATAGTTAAAAAAAAAAGTTGCGCCAAGGCGTACACGAAACCAGCCCTTCTGGTTATCTGAAATAAAAAAATCGAACAGATTCTGAATCAGTAAAGATGCCGAAATCGAAAAATCACCCAAGGAGGGAATGATAGAGGCGAATGAACTGCAAAAGTTTAAAGCCTTAAAAACAAAGAAAGAAAGAAAGAAAGGAGGGAATGAAGGTAATCGGGGTTTTCGAAAAAAATTGATGGCAAATATCTTAAAATTGCATGGAATGTCGAGATCTACTGTCATGTCGAAAAAACAAAATGTTTTTTCAAAAATCGGCACTCTGGAACATAGTTTTTTTCCGGAATACGAAGCAAAACGTATAGTGTTGGGTGCCAATAAAATAGTTATCTCGATTTTTCATTCGGAAATTGCTGCGTAATGATGATTTGCACGATGATATATCCAATGCAAAATGTCAACTCAATCAGACTTTATTTACTAGTGTCGCAGACGTTAAAATTTGAGTATTTTGAAAACCGAAAAATCACTGGAAATCGGGGTTTTCAAAAAACATTTTTGATGCCAAATGTCTTACAATTGCACGAAACGTCGATATTCACTGTTATCCAAAAAAAATTTTAGTAAAGAATTTTTTTTTGGCACTCGGCCGTTTTTCTATCTGAAAAGTTGATTTTTGACAAAAAAAAATTTTTTTGAGATAACTGTAAATTTCGACGTGTCATTGATTTAAAAAAAACCCGAATTCCTTTACTTCCCCCTTTGAGACATTTTTTGATTTTAAAAAAAACTCAAATTTTGACCGCTTTGCGTAACTCTCCCTTAAGTCCGATTGAGCTGAAATTTTGCATAGGATGTTTTTTCAAGGCGGTGATCATTTCGTATGGGATAACTTTTTGAAATTTTAGGGTCGATTCTGTCCCATACTTTTCATTGGCACCTTATGCGACACATGTTGTCAGTGACGCTCTAAACAGTGTTCAGTCAACGTCATACGTTGAAGCAGAAAGCAGATTTGAAAATATTTCTGTTTTGACGATCGCTCGCTTAGCTCAGTACAATCATTCTGTACAATGAATCATGCGCTTGTAGGATAGAATAAGGTTTTGCTAAAAGTATGCGTTTGTTTGATTTACCAGTTTGTAAAACTAAAACTCAAATCTCAACTATCGGTCTTCCTGGTCACTAGTAGAATGATTGATGAATCGTGTCTGCAGTATGGGTTTCATCTTCTTGGTTGAAACTATTGAATCACAAAAACCTATAAAAATGGGTACTTGCTTGAAGTTCATCTCGTTAGTGGCGAATGAACTGCAAAGTTTGAAGCCTCTTAAAAGCAAAGAAGAAGTAATTTTTCGTAATCGGTCAGCAGTTTGATGCATGTCCACTGGCAGCGAAAGCAAATGGTTGCTCGCTTTGTGTTTATTCGCCGCTCGAATTTGCATTGTTGCATACAGTTCGAGTTTCCATGGCTTTTATTTGCTTAATGTTAGATAAAGATGATTACTAAGCCAACGGTTGCCACCTTGCGGTTATGTCACAGCTATAGCTCAGCTATAGTTTTTTTTCACTCGCTTGATTTGTAGCCGAAGTAACAACGGTTCGTGCAAGCGAAGGGCACTGGTGCGTAGGGCTCGTTCAAGATTCCCTCTAAGACCAATAAGGTGTCCATCGGAAAAAAAGGGTTGTACCGCTTCAGCATCGAAAAAGGCAATCGCTATCGTGGATAATGGTTTGTCATAGAATACAGCCGCCTAACACACACACACATCACTTTCCGTTTGGTGGTTATCTCGCGTATTCTGACGAGAACAAGAATGAATCATGTATCAACCATCTTCAGTTGTTTCTACAAAGCAACGCAATCCCATCGTTTCTTTTCAGAACCTCCAACAAGTTCAAAAGAGTTGAATATTATGTTTGTATTGATGTAGAAATAATTCCATACTTATACTCATACACTCACACACCAACAAGAAAAACTTTCAGTAATCTTTCAAAATATTCATTCATTCATTCATTCATTTCATTCATTCATTCATCCATTGAGAATTCATTCAGGTGCAACTTCAAACCGGACCACCGGTAGTCCTACATTTTTTAGCTTGTTTTTATAATCGGGTCTGTGAACAATTTATATAGAATAATCTGTCTCTATTCAATAAATATTAACGGTCAAAGGTTGGTCGGAGGGATTTTAAGACTGTTACTTGAATTCAATTGAACAACACAGTTGGCGCCATGCATATTTGGGCAGAACAGGATAAATCCAAGAGTCTAATGAAAGAAAAGGAAATAAATGGGGAGGCAAGCGATCTTCAAATACTTCTATTCAAAAGGCTCCACCCTGCTGCAAAAGCGTGAGGAACTGTATTCCACATAAAAAAACTTATCTATCATATTCAATGACTAAACAGAGCAGAGCTAAGAATCACAACGGGATTCCCTGTGAAATGATTGAAAATAAAATCATAAAATAGTGATAGAGACAGATTAGGAATGAGGAAAATATTTTAGAGTTCCAAGATGTTGACAAAAGTGTACACAACATAACACGATCATAGAAGTATGAAAAAACTCTGTGCGATGAGTGCGATTTTTACTTCACTTGCTGGTCATTGGGATGACTAAACAAATTGACAAATTGAAGTTTGAATTGCTTCCCATCAATAACAATATTCACTAGATTAAACTTTAGGCGTATGTCATTTGTTTCATATGTTTTGAAAAATGTAAATTATTATTTCGAGGGACCTAACGAGCAGGTTTCTGAAAATTGTATCTCTGCGTTAGATAATTGTTATGAAAATTGTTACTTCTTATGGAGCACTAACAAAGTTGTTTTTTTTTTAACTTTTGTTCATTGGTAATATGTTGGTTCTCAATCAGAAATGAAATCCACTCATTGCAAAAAATTGGTTGAATGAGATTCAAAGGAAACCTGTAATATAAATAAAAGTCATTAAACATTGTTTTATAAATAACACGACACCCAGAAAGTCATTTTAACCACAAGGCCAATAACGTTCAAAATTGCCGCTACATAAACCCCAATGTATGTTTTCCCCATGTACTAAGCCACATGATTCTCATAAATAGATTCAAATTGCATCCATTCGATCGTTGAATCACCGCCATTCAGCGTCATCATTTATGTGCATTTGCATCGCGCATACCAATTGACGTCATCCAAAGAGGAAGTCCGTTCTTCTCGCGATGGCGATGAGGAGAACGTACACGTTTCATAGCAATCTTCACCTAAAAAATAAAAAATACGGCGTTGTTTGTATTACTTTATATTGCTACACAAATGCGTTTTCAGTTCTGTGATTTTTCTGAATTTAAATCTATGAAATATAAACATCATACTTTTAATAGGACGATAAGAGAGCCACAAATGGTTCACTCCGGCGATTAAAAAAAAGCTATTTGCGTATTCCACAAATGCAGATTTGCAACGGCAAATCGACAGAGCAGCAAATAAAAAAAAAAACAAACATTCCGGCCACAGACATTTTTTCACTTCTGTCCGGCATTCAAATCAGAACAGAGTCGTCTTGTTGGAACACGATATGAAAATGGGAAAAAAGACGCAACGGAAGAGCACCCTCGCGAAGGGACAAGGAGCCGCACATTGTGCTTACCCAGACAAACACACCTAGATAGTCACCGCCGTGTCAGTCATACTAATTATGTCAAACCCTTGGCAAAAGGTGCTCGACGAAGTGTACATCTTGACTTATGACGTTGAAAACGATGTGTGGTGATGGGGAAAATGAGAAAACAATACAAGTTTTTTTTTACCAACTGCCTGGAGATGCAACATGACAACGTAACGTATGACAAAAAAGAGTGAAAAAAGAATCTTCATCTCAAATTACTGACAGCCACGCGTTGAAAAGGGAACAAAAAACAAAATTCGCTGAAGGCAAGAACGCTGCTTGTTGCCTGCACCAGAGAACCAAGAATTGTTTACGGGCGTTATATCAATCAAGCTCAAGCTCGAGCGACATATGGCGCACAACGGATGTTGTGCTAGTGGTGAAGCAAGAAAATGCATTATGTGCGATAGTTGCCACTCGAGGGAATGCTACTAACAATTCTAGCTTGCAAATTCCCGCAATGATAGAGAGTTGCAGAATGTAAATCACCACTTCTATTAGGTAAATATTTACGCAAATGCAGCACGGCTAGTGTTTTTTTTGTTGTTGTTTAGATGATGTCATATTCGGAACGATGCTATTGACATTTGTTTACAAATGATATTGATAACGAATATACAATGAGTGCCCTAGCTGCAGATATGCAGACCAGAACAAACGATCAAAAACGTGTCACTCTCTGCAAAATACGTCTTGAAACACAATAAATGTAGAAGGTTAGAGCAAAATCAGTAATTTTTATTCTGTAGATCGTTTTATCATGAAAATTGTTCCGTCTCGAGAACAGATCTCCTTAGACCAGAAACAGATTTGCGAAAAGAGCAAGTTTGCATCTATATTTCCCTTTCCTTAATTCATTCTCATCGTTCCATCAAATGCAATATGTTGTGCATGACTTGATTTCTATCCCTCGCACAAAAACAGAGTTAACATAACTATAAAATATATCCGATGCGTTAGTACTGACTACTGAAACTGTTCACAACACCATCTGAAATTTGCAAACGGAGATAAAGTA
Source organism: Toxorhynchites rutilus septentrionalis (assembly GCF_029784135.1). Lineage (NCBI taxonomy): Eukaryota > Metazoa > Arthropoda > Insecta > Diptera > Culicidae > Toxorhynchites > Toxorhynchites rutilus. The sequence continues at coordinate 114,641,013 of NC_073746.1, forward strand.
ATGGTCCTAATGCATATCTAAAGATTTTCATTACACTGTTTGGTTTTACATAGCTTTGAAAACAATATCATGAATATCAAAAAAAAACAGTAATCAGAAAAATATATTCTGATTACTGTTTTTTTTAAAGAATGTATTGAGGAACAGGAAAGATAGTGAACACCAATGGACAATATTTTGATATTTTGAACACGAGAAAACGGACTAAATGAATCTGTGTCCATAGTTGCAATATTATCCGGAATTCCCAAATTATCGCAGTGTGCAATCTGAAATATTCAAAATATCCATCTGAATTTGAGATTACTACAGATTTCTGTAATTTCGTACCTGTAATTAATATAAGGAAATCATTTCTGTAATCTGTATATGGAATTCGCAGATTGGTATCTGAATCTAAAATTGAAGACTCGAATCTGAATATTAATTCGAGAACCTATATTTGGAATCATGATCTATAATATCTAGAACCTACATAAAAGAATCTGACGAAAACCCAAAAGATTAGATTCGAAATTCTGATATGATATACTGATGAAATTTGAAATAAGGATCTGGAAACTGAGAATCAGAAATCTGGAGTGTACCTCTAGAAATCGTATCTGGAGTCCTGCTCTATTATGGTAAAGAACGCTTAATATAAAATACGAAAGATAATATGAAATTGGTATATCAGAATCTAACAGGCGAAGTGTATTCTAACTTATCGCTAGTCAGAATGAATAGGATCGATAATACGAGGGTCACTATTTATATTTCGGGAATAGGAACAAAAACAAATAGTTAAGCTGCGAATATATTTTTATTGTTTTTCAAAGTACTCGCCACGATGATCGATACACTTTTGCATGCGCTTAAACCAATTTTCAAAGCATTTATTCCAATCGACACGAGCCTTTTTTTTGAGCGATTGTCAAATTATGTGGGATCCAACGTGAACATAATTTTCGCACAACTAAGTGTTCATGTAAAATCGCATATATGCCGGTGGAACTAATGCTTAGGGATGCCTCAATCTCACAATAGGTTACATGACGATCTTGCTTAATCATTTCGTGCACAGCATCGATGTTTTCTGGCACTACAGTCGATTTTGGACGACCTTCACGAAACTCGTCGGACAGCGAACTACGACCACGATTGAATTCACTATACCAGCGATACACAGTGGTTTTTGATGGAGCTTCATCGCCAAAAGTCAAATTAAGTTGATTGACGCACTCTTGTTGTGATAATCCACGTCGAAAGTCGTAAAAAATCATCGCACGAAAATGTTCACGATTCAGTTCCATTTTTTTGCCGAGGCCAAACTTTCAACTAAATATAAAATAAACAAATAGCGTCCGTATGACAAAATGTTCTGAGTACGTATATCGTCAAAAATGTCAAACTTTACGATGGAACCGTCAGATGGACTCACATGACATCAGTGTTGCCAATTCCCGAAATATAAATAGTGACCCTCGTATACTTGAATATGTTAACCGATGAAGTCTTACTGGATCACACGATTGGAACTGACACCGTTTACCACATAAGTTACCACAAGTTTCAATCGTGGATTGCATTCCAATGAGTTTTACCATCTTCTTGCGCAACAATTGATTTTGAGCTCCATATAAAATTCTAAAGACTTAGAATCCGAAATCATACAACCAGCTCAGCTCATCAGTATGGTTTTGATTAAATAATAAAATGAGTAATAAAAACATTCTGAGCTAAACGGTTTCATTGTGATTAAACATAATAATGAACTAAAAGCTAGAAACTAATTAAGCAAGCAGCAGTTAGCAGTTATTACACCTCTTCTTCTAGGGCATTGATAAGACTAAAATAAATCGTGGGACATATGATGAAGTAGCTGATTGTGGATAATGGA